>NW_027832309.1:0-2365 GCF_054177405.1 Leptonychotes weddellii
TTTTTTTTTTTTAAGGATTTTATTTATTTATTTTGAGAGAGAAAGAGTGAGCAGAGGGAGAGAGAGAATCTCAAGCAGATTCCACGTGGGGCTTGATCCCACGACCCTGAGATCATGACCTGAGCTGAAATCAAGAGTCGGACGCTTAACCGACTAAGCCACCCAGGCGCCCCTAAACTTGATTTTGAAGAATAGTAATGTAATGTATTTAATGAATAGTATATAAACCAACCCCACCAAACCAAACCACTACCACCAAGATCATGCTATATACGTAGCTTCGCATTCCCTTTGTTTCATTACTTTAAAATAATTAATTTCATGGAAAAGGATGAGACACAATAGTATGTATCACATGATTCTAGTTTTATTAAATATTTCTATGAACAGATAAAAGATCAGAGGAAATAAAGCAGAGGAGCAGTGGTGATTCTATCCAGGAGGTGGGAGCATAGGTAACTCTTTCTTTTAATGCTTTATCAATTCTCTACAAAAAGCATTTATTACTTTGGTAATTTGAAAGGATATTTGAACTCAAGTTTTCCCACACTGGGAGATGGGTTCAATATTTTTCTTCTGGTTTCTTTGGAAGGTTACATTTTGTTCCCCGTTTTCACTTTTGAATCCAGCTCTACTTCAATTTGTGTGTAAAGTGCAGGAGCATTCGGGGCGCCCGGGTGGCTCAGTCGGTTAAGTGTCTGCCTTCAGCCCAGTTCATGGTCCCAGGGTCCTGGGATCGAGCCCCGCCATCGGGCTCCCTGCTCAGCAGGAAGCCTGTTTCTCCTGCTGCCCTTTCTCCTTCCCACCCCTCAACCCCCAGCTTGCTCTCTCTCCAATAAATAAAATCTTAAAGTTCAGGAGCATCACATGGTCAACTTTCCAAACCTAATTTGGAGCGTAAACCTCCTCTTCCCTGTCGGTTTGTGATGTTTCTTTTACACCATATCGTACTAGGGATGGTTTTAGGACCATCCCAAGCTACTCCACGAAGCTGCTCAAAGTGGCCGTCTGCAATGCATGGAAGCACAGGCCGGAAGGTGATGGGCACACTGCTTTCCTGACAGAGTTTTGCTGCCCAAAATCCGGTCAGCCCCTCTCGGACGTGCGCTCAGTGACACAGCTGGTCTGCGTTCTAAGCTCCAGCTGTTTATGTCGCTGGCAGACTGCTACAGCCAGTTCCCGGACCGGCCTCGCGTCCACGGCCCACTCTGAGCAGCACCTCTGTCTTGATCCCTGTGGTAGTTTCACAGATGTAGGTGTTGCACACTCTACGTTTTTCTCTCTGGTGCTCTCGCTGTAAGCCTGGGCTGCTGGTCAGTCTGAGGGGAGGGAAGGCCCGTCCGCGTCTGTGGATCAAGTGGTGTCAGAGATGTATTCCTGGGGCCCTACTGGCCCCTGTGCCCTGGGCTTCCAGCACTTACTGACGGACCTCCCCCTACCGCTAACAGATGGGCCGTTTGGCAGGAGACAAAAGGAGCTTCCTGCTCGTTCCTCAGAAGGGGTACTATTAAGACTCATGTCTAAATACAAGACAGAGGTCACAGAAGGGAGATGATCATTTCGTTACTTTAGCAGGCTCGCCCCGTATGGCTGGTCCTGTGACCCAGCTGCAGTGGGAAGGATTCCAGAACCTCCGCGTGGTCGTCGTACAGGATGCCTGGGAGATGAAAGGGCCTTGGACACAAATGTCCTGGGCAGAAGCTGTTGCAAATTCCACTTAAAAAAAAAAAAATGAGGAAGCCCGGCCTTCCTGGAGCAGCCTGGGTCCCCACCAGAGTTTCCACACAGATGGGAGTGGGGCCACCCTGCTCAGCTCAGCGGGACAGAAACTCACGGCTGTGGGTTCTCCACGGTGTTTTTGCCTCCCTACTCTTTAGGGAAGTACAAAGACCTAACGTTTGCACAGCAAATAGGATGGTTTCTTTACAGGACACACGCCAGGTCGAGAGCTGGTCTTTGGGCAACACCTGGAGAAAGTCCGCACACGGGCTGAGACGTGCCAGAGCCCTGGCACGCAAGGCCACTGCGCAGGGCTGGCTGTCGCCTGTGGCCCACGCCCCTCCTGCCTCTCCTCTGGGAGAGCGTTGTCGCTGACCTTCCTCTGAAATGACCGCAACAACCCACGCAAGCCTCTCTCATGCTCTGAGAGCTCGGGAGGTCACCACGCCACCGGGGCGCCCGGGAGTGGGTGCTGGGGTGGGCAGCTTCTCTTGCTGGCCACTATCAGACCTGCTCCACCCCTCACCCCTGCGCTCACACACACAAGGTTGGACTTGGGGACTCCATGGCCTCTGAGGCCCACTGAGCCTCATCCAGCCCTGGCGATTCCAAGAAAACGGATAGGACGGGATGCCAGTTCATTTTA
>NW_027832310.1:0-270 GCF_054177405.1 Leptonychotes weddellii
CCCCTGCTTGTGTTCCCTCTCGCTGTGTCTCTGTCAAATAAATAAATAAAATCTTAAAAAAAAACAGTCTGGAAAAGATGGAAACTATTAAGCTACCAAGTCACCTTACCTTTTCTAGATTAAGATGGGACTTATTATATTAATTTGTTTCCTTGACATAACCACCTCCGTTTTTATGGAGTCACCTGGGGCTCTGGTGAACACAGAGCATGAGACTGACTTAGATAAATCTGAGTGTGCTGGATTACTACTGTTTCTTCTCTTCTCCTA
>NW_027832311.1:0-270 GCF_054177405.1 Leptonychotes weddellii
CTTGCCTGGCCTCTGGGGCATCTGGCCCCGACCCAGCTGCTCCCCACAGGCCTGGGGGAGGACGATCCCCTGCGCTGCTAAGACGGGGAGCTCTGGGTGGCACGAGGGAGGCCCGTCATGCAGCTCACACAGGACATGACCAAGCTGGTATAAATTTTCTCAAACTTAATGGAAAAGGCAGAAGCGCGCACATTAAGAAAACAAATCCGAGTTCTCGGGGTGCCTCCGGACGCGGGCCTCGGCGTTGATAGCCATCTTTATCAACTTTTC
>NW_027832312.1:0-270 GCF_054177405.1 Leptonychotes weddellii
AGCGGGGAGCCCGATGCCGGGCTTCCAGGACCCTGGGATCATGACCGGAGCCAAAGGCAGACACTTAACCAACTGAGCCACCCGGGCGTCCCTTATTTCTTTTAAAAATGAAACAGAAGGTGGCCTCTGGTCACGCCTTATACACCAAAGAAATTACTAGATGCTCCCTTGTGGACAGCAGAGCCATTGACTTGGTGACCTGTGTGTTCTTACCTGCCCAAGAAGGAGAAAAAGATATCCAATTAAGGCAGAATCTTGCCAGAAAGGAAG
>NW_027832313.1:0-270 GCF_054177405.1 Leptonychotes weddellii
AAAACAAAACAAAACAAAACAAAAAAACCCAGAGATAAAATGAGGAATACTTCTAAAGAATTCACACCAAGGCATTTTCCCTTCCCCGTATCCTGGAGCAATAAGGGAAAATTCACATTCTGTGCTAAGGATGACCTTTCCACTCTGCAGAGATCAGAAACAAGAAGATCTGGGCGCCTGGGTGGCTCAGTTGGTTAAGTGACTGCCTTCGGCTCAGGTCATGATCCTGGAGTCCCGGGATCAGGTCCCGCATCGGGCTCCCTGCTCGGC
>NW_027832314.1:0-270 GCF_054177405.1 Leptonychotes weddellii
ACAGATTGACCAGTTCTCCAAGACTGAGGAGGAGGCCAAGAACTGCCTGGATCTGATCAGTGGAGGTAGCAGCACTCTTTTTTTCTTCCTGTGTTTTCTCAGAGCTTATAGATGAATGTCCTATAATGAATCCAAAGAATGGAAAGAATTTTCAAGGGCTGGATCAGTGGAATAAATGGAAGAGCCCATATTTGTATGACGTAAGGAGCTCTGAAAGCCTAGAATAGATTCTAAACTGATATCCTGATTTTATCTTCAAAATTCTCTTGC
>NW_027832315.1:0-270 GCF_054177405.1 Leptonychotes weddellii
GCAAATGATATATATGATAAGGGGTTAACATCAAAAATATATAAAGAACTATACAACTCAACACCAAAAAGCCCAAATAGTCTGGTCAAAAAATGGGCAGGAGCACCTGGGTGGCTCAGTCAGTTAAATGTCTGCCTTTGGCTCAGGTCATGATCCTGGGGTCCTGGGATGGAGCCCCACATTGGGCTTCCGGCTCGGCGGGGAGCCTGCTTCTCTCTCTTCCTCTGTCCCTTCCCCCCTCCCCCTGTTCATGCTCTCTTTCTCAAGCAA
>NW_027832316.1:0-270 GCF_054177405.1 Leptonychotes weddellii
AACCACTGATCTGCTTTGTTGCTGTAGGTTGAATTTGTCTTTATTTTAGAGTTTCATATAAAATGGATTTGTTTTTTTTTTTTTTAAAGATTTTATTTATTTATTTGACAGAGAGAGAGATAGCGAGAGCAGGAACACAAGCAGGGGGAGTGGGAGAGGGAGAAGCAGGCTTCCCGCCGAGCAGGGAGCCCGATGTGGGGCTCGATCCCAGGACCCTGGGATCATGACCTGAGCCGAAGGCAGACGCTTAACGACTGAGCCACCCAGGCG
>NW_027832317.1:0-270 GCF_054177405.1 Leptonychotes weddellii
AGGAGGGTAAGCAGCCTGTTTTTATTCTCGTGGGCCCTAATTTCTCTTTTAATCATTACTTTCCATTCTGGTTTTCTCTCATCACCAGTTTTACCACATGCTTTTATTATTTTTTTAAGATTTTATTTTTTTATCTAATCTCTACTCCCAATGTGGGGCTCAAAGTCATGATCCCGAGATCAAGAGTTGCATGCTCTTCGCTGTGAAGTGTGCAAGACTGTTGAATCACAGTTCTGTACCTCTGAAACAAATAATACATTATATGTTTAA
>NW_027832318.1:0-270 GCF_054177405.1 Leptonychotes weddellii
CTCATCTCTTCTTTGGGTGTCAACATTATTACAGTCCAGTGCTAAAATTCCTTTTAGTTTCTTCAAATCTAAAAAAAAAAAAATCTATGTGTTCCAAAAATGAAAAATCACAGATTGTTTCTCTCTTACTGTTTTGCCCTCTTGAACTCAAGTCTGCTGACACGTTTCTAAGATCAAACCACGAAGCACCAACCACTGCGCCGGGAGGTGAGGGTATTCGTTCCTCTTTATTTCTTTCTGTGAGTGGGATTCGTGCTTTCCTGTTGCCTC
>NW_027832319.1:0-270 GCF_054177405.1 Leptonychotes weddellii
AGAGCACGACAGTTTTTACCACTCACCAGCTAAAGAGACTGCAAGATTCATCTCGGCTTCTACTATGACAATGACCAAGAACAGCAAGGTTTCCAGCCCCTTGTTCTTGTAGAATTTGTTCAAGAAAACACACGTGCGCGCGCCTCCCCCCTGTGCATGGAAGGGAAAGGTGCCTCCGTAGTGATGAGGGAAAGGCTCTAGCCCATGGGTATAGGAAGAAAAGTGCCCTCTTCCCTCAAATGGTGGCCGAGGAAAATAAAGGTGAAAAAG
>NW_027832320.1:0-2364 GCF_054177405.1 Leptonychotes weddellii
GATAAAGAAGATGTGGTATATATATACAATGGAATATTATGCAGCCATCAAAAGGAATGAGATCTTGCCATTTGCAACGACGTGGATGGAACTGGAGGGTGTTATGCTGAGCGAAATAAGTCAATCAGAGAAAAACATGTATCATATGACCTCACTGATATGAGGAATTCTTAATCTCAGGAAACAAACTGAGGGTTGCTGGAGTGGGGGGGGGAAGGGATGGGGTGGCTGGGTGACAGACATTGGGGAGGGTATGTGCTATGGTGAGCACTGTGAATTGTGCAAGACAGTTGAATCACAGATCTGTACCTCTGAAACAAATAATGCAATATATGTTAAGAAAAAAAAAAGAAGATAGCAGGAGGGCAAGAATGAAGGGGGGGAAATTGGAGGGGGAGATGAACTATGAGAGACGATGGACTCTGAGAAAAAAACTGAGGGTTCTAGAGGGGATCAGGGGTGGGAGGATGGGTTAGCCTGGTGATGGGTATTAAGAGGGCACGTTCTGCATGGAGCACTGGGTGTTATGCACAAACAATGAATCATGGAACACAACATCAAAAACTAATGATTTAATGTATGGTGATTAACATCACAATAAAAAATTTAAAAAAGAAGAAGATCATAAAAAAATAGTAATAGTGATACAAGTAATAAAAATGACAAATGACAAGACATATTTGAAAACCAACCAAAAACACATCTAAAATAATACATTGAGAGGTGTTCGGCTGGCTCAGTTGGTAGAGCAGGTGACTCTTGATCTCAGGGTTAGAAGTTCAAGCCCCACATTGGTCATGGAGCCTACTTTAAAAATAAATAGATAAACAAACAAACAAATGAACAAACAAAATACATTGAAAATTGAAATAAAAATTTTTAACAAAAGATTAGATGTAGCTAAAGAGAGAATTATTAGTAAACCAGAAGTAGCACAAAGAGAAAAAAGGATGGACAATATGTAAAAGCAACTAAGAGACAGGCAAACCTGAGTAAGAATTCTAACATGGGTAGACACCAGAAGCAGAGGAAAGGGATATATGGGGCAGATGCCACATTAAAGGAGATATTCATGAGTATATTTTAGAACTGATGAAAGGACAAATTCATGGTTTCAGATAGCCCAGTAAACCCCATATCGGATAAATAAAAAGAAACCCACACTAAGATATATCATAGTGAAATTGTAGAGCACCATAGAAAAAGAGAAAATCTTTAATAAGCCAGAGAAAAAAGAAAGTTTACATTCAAAGAAGCAGCAATGAAACTGAATCTGGTCTCTCAACAGCAGTAATGGAAGCCAGAAGACAGTGGGATGATATCTGATGTGCTGGAAGAAAATAACAGCCAAGTAGAATCTTAGAGCCACTGAAAATATCTTTTAAGAATGATGGTGGAGCAAAGACATTTTCAGACATGTGAAAATGTAGTTTGTCCCTCGCAGATTCTCAACAGAGGTAATTCTGAATCATATACATTAGTCAGAAGGGAAGTTTTCCCAGATGATAGGTATGAGAAACAAGGAATAAAGAGTATAGAAAGTAGTAAATATGTGAATGAACCTAAGAAAATACTGATTAATAAAACAATGATAATAGTTTCTTAAAGGATAAAAAATAGTTGAAATATAAGGAAAAATAATTTGTAAGTTTTGAAGTAGGTAAAAAGAATTAAGTTGTTCTAAGTTTCTTTTATTATGCAGGAAGAATTTAAGTGATTTATTAACTTTAGACTTTATTATGTTAAGTAAGCATATTACAATTTCTAAGACAACTACTAAAATAAATGAACAGAATGTGTAACTCTTAAACTACTCAAAGGGGACAACATTGATATGACTAATATATTCGGCAAATCCAAAATAAGGTAAGAAAGGAGAAAAAAATGAAGCAGATATGACAAATGGAAAGTACAAAATACATTTGCAGATTTAAACCCAACTATATATACAATGTGAATTGTGTCTTTAGGAGTGGTGCAATGTCCATGGCCTTAACAATGTAGTATTAATTATGTTTCATGTAAATGAACTAAATGCTCCAGTTAAAAGACAAAGACTTTCAAACTTGATAATAATAAATTCTATCTTATGCTATTTAAAAGAAACATGTCTTTCTGTAACCTTATAAGAAAAGTTGAAAGTTGAATGATTAAATAAGACATACCAAAACATGAAGCAGCTGCTGCGGCTAAGGTCGAAGAGGTTGCTGCCTGTGCTCTTCTTAAGGATTTTGATGGATTCCTGTCTC
The DNA here is from genome assembly GCF_054177405.1 of Leptonychotes weddellii. Classification (NCBI taxonomy): domain Eukaryota; kingdom Metazoa; phylum Chordata; class Mammalia; order Carnivora; family Phocidae; genus Leptonychotes; species Leptonychotes weddellii. The sequence continues at coordinate 2,250 of NW_027832320.1, forward strand.
ACATTTAGGTCTTTCATCCACTTTGAGTCTATTTTTGTGTGTGGTGTAAGGAAATGGTCCAGTTTCATTCTTCTGCATGTGGCTATCCAATTTTCCCAACACCATTTGTTGAAGA
>NW_027832321.1:0-270 GCF_054177405.1 Leptonychotes weddellii
ATACAGTTTGAAAACAATTTTAAATTTGGGTCTTTGAGGTTTTTTTTATTGTTGTGTTCCTATTTTCTTTCTTTTTTTTTTTTTTTAAAGATTTTATTTATTTATTTGAGAGCGAGAATGAGAGAGAGAGAGAGAGCATGAGAGGGGGAGGGTCAGAGGGAGAAGCGGACTCCCCGCTGAGCAGGGAGCCCGATGTGGGACTCGATCCCGGGACTCCAGGATCACGACCTGAGCCGAAGGCAGACGCTTAACCGACTGAGCCACCCAGGC
>NW_027832322.1:0-270 GCF_054177405.1 Leptonychotes weddellii
CCCCCCCCCACCCCCCCCCCCCCCCCCCCCCCCCCCCCCCCCCCCCCCCCCCCCCCCCCCCCCCCCCCCCAAGCCTGGTGATGGGCATTAAAGAGAGCATGTACTGAATGGAGCACTGAGTGTTATATGCAAACAATGAATCATGGAATGCTACATCAAAAAAAATTAATTAATCAATTAAAATTTAAAAAAAGACACTGAGAAAACCATATGGCTGTGAAAGTGAAGTGAAATGGACATTTTATAAATTGTTGGTGGTAATTTAATTTA
>NW_027832323.1:0-270 GCF_054177405.1 Leptonychotes weddellii
GACCTGAGCTGAAATCAAGAGTGAGACGCTTAACAGACTGAGCCACCCAGAAGCCCCTTATTTGACAGTTATTTTTTTTTTTTAAAGATTTTTTATTTATTTATTTGAGAGAGAGAATGAGATAGAGAGAGCATGAGAGGGGGGAGGGTCAGAGGGAGAAGCAGACTCCCCGCTGAGCAGGGAGCCCGACGCGGGACTCAATCCCGGGACTCCAGGACCATGACCTGAGCCGAAGGCAGTTGCTTAACCAACTGAGCCACCCAGGCGCCC
>NW_027832324.1:0-270 GCF_054177405.1 Leptonychotes weddellii
GCACAAACAATGAATCATGGAACACTACATCTAAAACTAATGATGTAATGTATGGGGATTAACATAAGAATAAAAAAAAAAAAAAAAGAAAGCCCATCACCCAGGGGCACATGGGTGGCTCAGTTGTTAAGCACCCGACTCTTGATTTCAGCTCAGGTCTTGATCTCAGGGTCATGAGTTCAGGCCCCATTGGGCTCCATGCTGGGTGTGGGGCCTACTTTAAAAAAGAAAAAGAATAAATAAATAAATAAATAAAAAGAAGGCCCATCA
>NW_027832325.1:0-270 GCF_054177405.1 Leptonychotes weddellii
GCAGAACTACGCCGGTTCGTTGGGTGACCAACTCATCCGGGTTCGCCCTGAGTGTTGGGAACCCCTTCATCTTTTTTTTTTTTTTAAAGATTTTATTTATTTATTTGAGACAGAGAGAATGAGAAACAGAGCATGAGAGGGAGGAGGGTCAGAGGGAGAAGCAGACTCCCCGCCGAGCAGGGAGCCCGATGCGGGACTCGATCCCGGGACTCCAGGATCATGACCTGAGCCGAAGGCAGTCGCTTAACCAACTGAGCCACCCAGGCGCCC
>NW_027832326.1:0-270 GCF_054177405.1 Leptonychotes weddellii
CCAGATCCTGAGCAGAGGGCTGGAGGAGGAGACATGAGGACTGCTGGACACCTGTCGACAGGTGGGAACATGCATCAGAGCAGAACGGGGAAGGGCCGTGACAGGATCAGAGCGTCGCCGCCAACGAGGCTGGAAAATTGATCTGGGAGCAGGAGGGGGCATACCGTCTAAATATGTTTCCTTACAAAAGAAAAAAAAAAAGTATTTTAGTTATTGTGAGAGCAAGTTCTCAAAGAGAAAATGACTGAACTTTGAAATGTGGTGCTCCAG
>NW_027832327.1:0-270 GCF_054177405.1 Leptonychotes weddellii
ATCTTCTTCTCTTTTTTTTTATTTCTTCAGCGTTGACCAGAAAGTGTCATTCTAGCAATAGGTATCCTATCCAATATTTAGTCCTCCATTATTTCTCTATATCTACTGTTATATAGTCCTTTAAATGTTTTTTTTAAAATATTTTATTTATTTATTTGACAGAGAGAAACATAGCGAGAGAGGGAACACAAGCAGGGGAGGTGGGAGAGGGAGAAGCAGGCTTCCCACTGAGCAGGGAGCCCGATGCAGGGCTTGAACCCAGGACCCTGG
>NW_027832328.1:0-270 GCF_054177405.1 Leptonychotes weddellii
ACCATCCTCTGGGGAGTGGGAGGAAAATAGTGAAGTCTTAAATTTTTTTAATTTTAAAAAAAGAAAATTACAAAAAAAAGGTCTACAAATTTTAATAGATGGATTGGCACTGGGCGCCTATTTGGTCTCTATGTATAGAGATCAAATATAGAGTCACATATTTAGCTAGGATGGAGCCAGAATGCCCAAAGCCAGTGTTATGGTTTTTCTAACCTTCGCCATCATCATTTGAGCCCATTGGCCACAGAATCTGACTCCAGGTTTAGTGCT
>NW_027832329.1:0-270 GCF_054177405.1 Leptonychotes weddellii
ATATTTGGCCTTTGACATGAGATGTTGCAATTTAATTTCAAACAGTCACATGAAATATAATAGATTTACATGATTTATTGTTAATTAAACGCTATAATTTGCACCACTTAAATATTTCATAGAATTTTACAGGTTTTTCTTGTTGTCATGCTTTACTTTGGTTAAAGTGTGTCTTTATTCTATTCGATAATTTCTCCGAATATTTTATAAAAACCTTTTTACAAGATGAAACTCATATTTTGAGAAGCGAGTCTCAGCTAATTAGATGCA
>NW_027832330.1:0-270 GCF_054177405.1 Leptonychotes weddellii
ACAATAGCCAAACTATGGAAAGAGCCCAGATGTCCATGGACAGATGAATGGATAAAGAAGATGTAATACATACACACACACACACACACACAATGGAATATTATGCAGCCATAAAAACAAATGAAATCTTGCCGTTTGCAATGACATGGATGGGGACTAGAGGGTATTACGCTAAGCGAAATAAGTCAATCAGAGAAAGACAATTATCATATGATCTCACGGATATGTGGAATTTGAGAAACAAGGCAGAGGATCATAGGGGAAGAGAGG
>NW_027832331.1:0-2364 GCF_054177405.1 Leptonychotes weddellii
GGGCACGAGGAAGCTGGACAGGCACAGAGAACCTGCAAGATTGATCCAGTCACTGGGACACCTGGGTGGCTCAGTCGGTTCAGCGTCTGTTTTCTCTTCAGGTCCTGATCCCAGGGTCCTGGGATCGAGCCCCTCTGCCCCTGCCGCCGCTCATGCTTGCTCTCTCTCTCACACTCTTTCTCTCTCTCTTTCAAATAAACAAATAAAATCTCTCTTAGAAAAAAAATAGAGAATATTATGAGGAACTATTCCACAAAAAGGCATGAGATGAGATTAGTTTCACAAGAAAAAATAAACTTTCAGAGAGCTGAATATTTTATTTGTTTGCTTCATATATATGTTATTGAAAGCATTGAAAAACAATGGAAACACTAAATTCATTTTTTTTTTTACACTTTTAAGTAGGATCCATGCCCAATGTGGGGCTTGAACTCACGGATCTGAGTTCTAGAGTTGCATGCTCAACTGACTAAGCCACCCAGGTGCCCCAAGACAAGTCAAATTCTTATAGAAAGAAAATGTAATACTGATACATCTGAAAAATATTATACAAGAAAATGGTATGACTCCAATCTCACATCCATATGTTCATACACCATGACCATCTGTGATTTACTGCAGGCATACAAGTTGAATTCCACAGTAAAAAATTATTTTATATAAGATATCCTATTAATAAAGCAATAAATGAAAATCACATTATCTCACTAGATCTTGATAGACTCTTTGAGCAAATGGAAAGCAAAGTCCTAACAAAAACTACATAAAGTAGAAACAGACAGACACATTTGACCCATGGTAACACACTCTCTCCCGCACACCTAGAACTCAGTCCCCCAGACAGGAAGTTAGCTACTGTGGTGAGGGGGGAGGACCTTTCGACAAGATCAGGAACAGGCATAAGTGGCCTTAACTCCATGATTATTCAACGTCTTTCTGCAAGTAATAGACAATGAAAGTGACCAAGAAAAGTCACTGGTTCGCTCTCAGCATTGATGGGAATAAAAAGGGAGTCATCCTAAAAGACCCAAATATATGATTCCTCAATACTCCCCTGTTGGTGCAGCAGGGACAGAAGAAATCAGCCCAATGAGCAGAAAGACCAGACATTCATATGGAAGACTAATAGGATTACATGGGTCTGGTAACTTGTAGAAATAGGTAAATGATCAAGAATGCAGACCCCAGATTCCTCACAGTTCAGGGGGGAGATGAGCACCCTGGACCTGTCACCCCCAGTCCATGAACCTCAGTGTAGAGACCCTGTGTCCCAACCTAATGAGGGAGATGACCTGTCTGTGTCCTTGGGAGACCCTTTGTCTAGGGAGAGGCTGCTGTGAGTGAAGGTGGGGACAGGAGGAAAGGAGGAGCCCTCACCCCCAGGAGATGCCCTTCCATGGACTTGGCCCCATGATGGTGGCAGCCGGAATACCAGAAGCAGAAGCCACAGGAAGAGCCTGAGCAGCCGCTGGGCCTCCCCCTCCTGGCCGATGAGAAAGGGGCTCTGGTCCCAATTCCAACAGGCCTGGAGTCTGTGTGAGTCCTGAGATGCTGTCCCAGGGAGGCAGTGAGGAGCAGACTGTCCTCAGACCTCAGCCCAGTGATGGTCAAGGAGCCAGAGCGGTAAGACATGGAAGCAAAGAAAGGATCAGGGTCCCCAGAGGGACTCACATCATAATAGTTGCAGATTTGGGACCCCATACATGGGAGCTGTTGGTACAGGAAACATATAGGACACTCCTGACGTGTCGGGACTCTCACTTAGCTAGACTGTGTTTTCCCGGTTCTTCCCCAACTCATGATGGACTCTGTCCACCGGCCATCCTGCCATGGTACCCAGAAATTTTTGCTCAATTTGAGAAAATGACAAAATCTGTGGATGCCAAGGACAGGGTTCAGGGACAAATTTAAAAGAACGTGAAATGAATTCATGGACAAATTCCCTCAGATGGATCTCAGGCCCCAGGTTGTACCAAAGAAAGAAAGCAAGCAGCTGGCTTGGCCAGGAAATAGGGCTGAACGGGGAACCCCGTTGCTGTGGGGACAGCACGTTTGTGTTGCTTCCCCACAGCCCGGGAACACAGTGTGAGCATGGAGTCCACTGTCATAGGGCGGGCAGGAGTAATCAGCCTCGTCCTCAGCCTGAAGCCCAGCGATGGTCAGGGAGCCTCAGTTGCCAGACCTGGAGCCAGAGAATTGAACGGGGACCCCCAAAGGTTGATTATTGTGAGCATAGATGAGGAGATTGAGGGGCTGCTCCTCAGAGCTGTTGGCACTAAAGTGGTACTAAAGAGCATAACCCCTGAGGTTGGAGCTGCTTCCAGTGCAGGAGATGGTGACCCTCTGGCCCAGAGCCCCAGACAC
>NW_027832332.1:0-270 GCF_054177405.1 Leptonychotes weddellii
ATTTCAACAGCTGCCCTCTCCCACCAGTGTTCTCCTGGCCTGTCTGGCCGGTGCTGACTTCCTGGTGGGGGTGACCGTCATGCCCTTCAGCATGGTCAGGTCCGTGGAGAGCTGCTGGTACTTTGGGCCAAGTTTCTGTACCTTCCACACGTGCTGCGAGGTGGCTGTTTGTTACTCTTCTCTCTTCCACTTGTGCTTCATCTCCATCGACAGGTACCTTGCTGTTACTGACCCTCTGGTCTCTCCTAGCAAGTTCACGGTGTCTGTGTC
>NW_027832333.1:0-270 GCF_054177405.1 Leptonychotes weddellii
ATAAGAATAAAAAAATTAAAAAAAAAAATCCCTAAACTTATTTGACCTCAAGACTTACTATAAAGCTATAGTAGTTAAGACAGTGTGGTATTGGTGAAAGAATAGAAAAAAATCAATCAATGGAATAGAATAGATATCCCAGAATAGAGCCATATAAATACAGTCAACTGGTCTTTGACAAAGGAGCAAAGGGAACACAATGGAGCAAAGATAGTCTTTTAGCACAACAATCCATGGCCACCCATGAGCGCAAAAAAAAAAAAAAAGAAT
>NW_027832334.1:0-270 GCF_054177405.1 Leptonychotes weddellii
ATTTCTTTATTATTTCTGCCTTACTAAATTTCCATTTTATTTGCAGTTCTTTTTCTAAATTCTTGAGAGGAATACCTAGGTCATTAATTTGCAGCATTGCTTCTTCTCTAATATATGCTTCCAAGGCTATAAATTCCCTCTAAACACAGCATTACTTCTATCTCCTTAGTTTTGATATGGTCATTCAGTTCAAAACATTCTTTTTTTTTTTTTATTCTTATGTTAATCCCCATACATTACATCATTAGTTTTAGATGAAGTGTTCCGTGA
>NW_027832335.1:0-270 GCF_054177405.1 Leptonychotes weddellii
AGTAAAAGTAGGCTTGTCGTAGGAAAGAAATGATGTCATTAGCCCTCGGAAAGCCCTCTAAGAGAGTTCTATTTTTTTTAAGTTTTATTTATTTAAGGAATCTCTACACCCAACGTGGGGCTTGAACTCATGACCCCGAGATCCAGAGTCGCACGCTCTTCTGACAGAGCCAGCCAGGTACCCCCAGAGTTTTTTTTTTCACTAGTACTAAAATTAGATAAACATTCCACACAGAATGAGAGTTCTAAACAGCCCCTTAAATTACCTACA
>NW_027832336.1:0-270 GCF_054177405.1 Leptonychotes weddellii
AAAAAAAAAATAGACCACTAGAATACAGACAGTGGTGAACACTACCACAGGGTAAGTTCAAGATGCCCGTGTGAGGTGGCCCAGAAGAGGGCTGGGTTCTGGGAAACACTCTTGGCTAAAGAGGGAGACTGGAAGAGACTCTTTCAAGCAGAACAAAGGACAAGGGCAGAGAAGCCAACTCTCGGGCTCTCATGGTGCTGCAGGGGGGCACAAAAGTGGGTCAGCAGGGCAGTGAGAGAGACACCCGAGAGGCAGATGGACAGGGACAAG
>NW_027832337.1:0-270 GCF_054177405.1 Leptonychotes weddellii
GGCGCCTGGGTGGCTCAGTTGGTTGGGTGACTGCCTTCGGCTCAGGTCATGATCCTGGAGTCCCGGGATCAAGTCCCGCATCGGGCTCCCTGCTCGGCGGGGAGTCTGCTTCTCCCTCTCCCGCTCCCCCCTCTTGTGCTCTTTCTCTCTCTCACTCACTCTCTCTCTCAAATAAATAAATAAAATCTTTAAAAAAAAATAAAAAAATAAAAAATAAAAAGAGAAAAGGAAATTGATGTACAGCTCTCCATTCATGAGGATTGTACCAGA
>NW_027832338.1:0-270 GCF_054177405.1 Leptonychotes weddellii
GTGGCCCATGAAGGAAAGACTAAAACACTCATGGCAGACAGAATTCTTAGGTGGCCCCCCAAGACTCCCAACCCTTGGGATACACACCTTGCCGGATCCCTCCCCTAAACTGTGGGCAAGACCTGTGAGAATAATGGGACAGTAGCCCCCCTGATTAGATTACCAAGGCGATCAGATGATGTTACATTTTATTTTATTTTTTTTTTTTTTAAAGATTTTATTTATTTATTTGTGAGAGAGAATGAGAGACAGAGACCACGAGAGGGAGGA
>NW_027832339.1:0-270 GCF_054177405.1 Leptonychotes weddellii
CAGGGAGCCCGATGCGGGGCTCGATCCCAGGACCCTGGGATCAGGACCTGAGCCGAAGGCAGACGCTTAACGACTGAGCCACCCAGGCGCCCCACCCCTGCACCTATTTTAAATGTTTCCTAAAACTTCTTATCTTCTAAAGGTTTCTTTTGCCTTTGCCTACACTATGGTTTCACTTTAGATTTATTATGACATCCCAGTATGTGTGAGGTGCTGGGGATACAAGGTGAGGAAGCCCAGCCCGTGGCCTTTGGGGCCATTCTGTGTGGG
>NW_027832340.1:0-270 GCF_054177405.1 Leptonychotes weddellii
ATCACCAGGCTAACCCATCCTCCCATCCCCCTCCCCTCCAGATCCCTCAGTTTGTTTCTCAGAGTCCATAGTCTCTCACGGTTCATCTCCCCCTCCGACTTCCTCCCCCTTCAGTTTTCCCTTCCTGCTATCTTACTCGTTTTTGTTTTTTTTAACATATAATGTAGTATTTGTTTCAGAGGTACAGGTCTGTGATTCATCAGTCTTACACAATTCACAGCGCTCACCACAGCACATACCCTCCCCAATGTCTATCGACCCAGCCACCCC
>NW_027832341.1:0-270 GCF_054177405.1 Leptonychotes weddellii
ACATGTCTTTCTCTGATTGACTTATTTCACTTAGCATAATATCCTCTAGTTCCATTCACATCATTGCAAAAGGCAAGATTTTGTTTTTTTGATGGCTGCATAATATTCCATTGTATATATATATACTACATCTTCTTTATCCATTCATCTGTCGATGAACATCTTGACTCTTTCCATAGTTTGGCTATTGTGGACATTGCTCCTATAAACATTGGGGTGCACATACACTTTAATACATTCATAGTTTTAACAAGGATGCAAGATAATAAG
>NW_027832342.1:0-2364 GCF_054177405.1 Leptonychotes weddellii
TTTATATACAGCACATCTTTTTTATCCATTTATCTCAATGGATATTTAGGTTGCTTCCATATCTTGACTATTGTAAATAAATACTGCAGTGAACATAGCAGTACATCTGTCTTTTCAAATTAGTGTTTTTTGCTTTCCTAAAGGAAAATACCCAGAAGTAGAATTGCTGGATTTATTTATTTTTATTTTTATTTTTTTAAAGATTTTATTTATTTATTTGATAGACACAGCGAGAGGGGGAACACAAGCAGGGGGAGTGGGAGAGGGAGGAGCAGGCTCCCCACTGAGCAGGGAGCCCGATGCGGGGCTCGATCCCAGGACCCTGGGATCATGACCTGAGCCGAAGGCAGATGCTCAGTGACTGAGCCACCCAGGCTCCCCTGGATTTATTTTCATTTCTAGTTTTCTGTTTCTAACTTAAGGATCCTCTGTACTGTTTTCCATAGTGGCTGCACCAGTTTACATTCCCACCAGCAGTTTATGAGGGTTCCTTTTTCTTCATATTTGTGCCAACAGTTACTTCTTGTCTTTTTGATAATAGCCATTTTGACAGGTGTTAGGTGATCTCATTAAGGTTTCAGTTTGTATTTCCCTGATGGTTAATGATGTTTGGCATCTTCATGTGTCTGTTGGCCATCTGTATATTGTCTATGGGAATATGTCTATTTGGGGCCTCTACCCATTTTTTAAAAAATTTTATTTTTAAGTAATCCCTTCACCCAATGTGGGGCTCAAACTAATAACCCCGGGATTAAGAGTCACAATCTCCACGGACTGAGCCAGCCAGGCGCCCCTATTCGGCGCCTCTGCCCATTTCTTAACCGGGTTGGGTGTTTTTGCTATTGAGCTGTAGTTTTTTGTATAATCTGGATGTTAACCCTTTATCGGAAACATTTGCTGAGTATCTTCTCCCAGTCAGTAGGTTGTCTTTTTATTCTGTTGGTTTCCTTCACGTGTAAAATTTTAGTTTGATACAGTCCCATTGTTTACTTTTAGGTCTTTAATCCCTTTTGTGTTTATTTTTGAATGTGGTGTGGGAAAGTGTTTGTGTTTCATTCTGTGTGTAGCTGTCTAGTGTTCCTAACACCATTGATTGAATAGACTGTCTTTTCCCCATTGCATATTCTTGCCTTCTTTGTCATAGATTAATTGACCATATAAGTCTGGTTTTATTTCTGGGCTCTGTATTCTGTTCCATAGATTTGTGTCTTATTTTTGTGCTAATACCATACTGTTTTGATTACTGTAGCTTCATAGTATAGTTTGAAATCCGGGAGCATGATCCCTCCAGTTTTGTTCTTTGTCAAGATTGCTTTGGCTGTTCGGGGTCTTTGTGGTTCCATAAACATTTTAGGATTATTCCAGTTCTGTGGAAAATGCTATTGGTATTTTGATAGGGATTGCATTGAATCTATAGATTGTTTGGAATAATGTGGACGTTTTAATAATAATAATTCCAATCCATGAACATAGTAGGTCTTTAAATTTGTTTTCTTCAGTTTCTTTTCATCAATGTCTTACAGTTCTCAGAGTATAGGTGTTTCACCTCCTTGGTTAAACTTATTTCTAGGTCTCTCAGTTTTTGATGCAGTTGTAAATAGGATTGCTTAATTTCCCTTTCTGCTACTTCATTATTGGTGCATAGAAATGCAACACATCTATCCTGTTTTGACACGTAAGAACTCTTAACAAGTAGTAGGGTGAAAAATCCTAATGAAATAAAAGTAAAAACAAAAATATTCTAACTTAGATGTAACAGTCTTGTACAATTTAAAACATTAAGTCCCATTCCATTTACAGTATACTACTTATTCTAATCCTTTACCATAAATGAATTTCAGTTCATTTGAATAAGCCTTTGTACCTTTTCCATACCAGGCACACTGTGTAGTAGTTCTGGATATACAGTGATCAATCTTTTGATGTTTGTGTATAATTATAAAAATAGCTGAATAAACAAAATAGGTGATATTAAGAAATGTAGATGCTATTTGGAGGGGATTAGGTTATAGAAGGCTTTCCAAAAACCCAACTTTTTCTTTTAATTTTTTAAAAATTAACATAATGTATTATTTGTTTCAGGGGTACAGGTCTGTGATTGATCAGTCTTACACAATTCACAGTGCTCACCATAGCACATACCCTCCCCCAATGTCCATCACCCAGCCACCCCATCCTTCCCACCCCCCTCCACTCCAGCAACCCTCAGTTTGTTTCCTGAGATTAAAGAGTCTCTTATGGTTTGTCTCCCTGATTTCATCTTGTTTCATCTGTCTTGTTTCTCAGATTCCTCATATCAGTGAGATCATATGATACTTGTCTTTCTCTGATTGACTTATTTTGCTTAGCATAATACCCTCTAGT
>NW_027832343.1:0-270 GCF_054177405.1 Leptonychotes weddellii
ATCTATCTATCTATCTATCTATCAATCTATCAATCTATCTATCAATCTATCTATCATCTATCTATCAATCTATCTATCTATCAATCTATCTATCTATCAATCTATCTATCATCTATCTATCTATCTATCAATCTATCTATCTATCAATCTATCAATCTATCTATCAATCTATCTATCAATCTATCTATCTATCTATCTATCAATCTATCTATCTATCTATCTATCAATCTATCATCTATCTATCTATCTATCAATCTATCTATCTATCAT
>NW_027832344.1:0-270 GCF_054177405.1 Leptonychotes weddellii
GTGGCCCATGAAGGAAAGACTAAAACACTCATGGCAGACAGAATTCTCAGGTGGCCCCCCAAGACTCCCAGCCCTTGGGATACACACCTTGCCGGATCCCTCCCCTAAACTGTGGGCAAGACCTGTGAGAATAATGGGACAGTAGCCCCCCTGATTAGATTACCAAGGCGATCAGATGATGTTACATTTTATTTTATTTTTTTTTTTTTTAAAGATTTTATTTATTTATTTGTGAGAGAGAATGAGAGACAGAGACCACGAGAGGGAGGA
>NW_027832345.1:0-270 GCF_054177405.1 Leptonychotes weddellii
AATTTCCTTGTGTTGGAAAGACATTGCAGCCCTGGATTTTGTTTCTATTGCTCTCTATTCTTGTAGTGGCCAAATTGTGAAGCAGGTGGCAGTCTGCCCTTCAGTGGCTGAATGTATCACGACTGACCCAAGTCTCTCCAAAGTCTAGGTTCACTGAAGGTCCCAGTAGGTCTCGTTTCAAATTCCATTACAGCCTTATGATTAATAAATATAATTTGTTACATTTTTTACATGAAAATATGTAACTCTCCTTCTATTTTGATCTGACTC
>NW_027832346.1:0-270 GCF_054177405.1 Leptonychotes weddellii
CGCTGAGGAACTGTATTTCAGAACCAAGAAAATTTCACAGGCAACACCATACAAACTTAGGAGACCAGGAAATCAGGAACAGCCAAGGGCTTCCCACACTCCCAGACTAAGGAGGAGCTACAAGAGGGAGACAAAGACAGGAAATTAAGGAAGGGGGTCTGATGTTGTGGGATGTTCAAACAGGCCTAGGGTCTGCCTACTGACTCCAGGCTGAGGGCCCAAAGCCTGAGATACAGTCCCCTTGAAAGACTGGGAATCAAAGGTTTTCCC
>NW_027832347.1:0-270 GCF_054177405.1 Leptonychotes weddellii
ATTGGAAAGAGTCATTCTTCTACTTCAGACCGAGGAATTTTATTCCTGGGAGATTTCCTTAGAGAAAGAATATCCCAGCTGTACTTAGTATGAAATACTGATTTCTAACACACTATTGGGAAGATTGCTCTGTGATTTTCTACAAAATTAAGAAATAAAATCATAGAGAGGGGCGGAGCAAGATGGCGGAGGAGTAGGAGACCTGGATTTCGTCTCCTCTCAGAAATTCAGCTGGATAGGGATCAAACCATTCTGAACACCTACAAACTC
>NW_027832348.1:0-270 GCF_054177405.1 Leptonychotes weddellii
GGGTGGCTCAGTTGGTTAAGCGACTGCCTTCGGCTCAGGTCATGATCCTGGAGTCCCGGGATCGAGTCCCACATCGGGCTCCCTGCTCGGCAGGGAGCCTGCTTCTCCCTCTGACCCTCCCCCCTCTCATGTGCTCTCTGTCTCTCTCATTCTCTCTGTCTCAAATAAATAAATAAAATCTTTAAAAAAAAAAAAAAAGTAACTATGGGCAAATCAAGACCAGAGTGACAGGAATGCTGAGGCTGGAAACACTGGCACCAGGATTCTGAC
>NW_027832349.1:0-270 GCF_054177405.1 Leptonychotes weddellii
AATATTTCTTGTAGGGCTGGTTTTGTGTTTGCAAATTCCTTTAGTTTTTGTTTGTCCTGGAAGCTTTTTATCTCTAATAGGACTATCCTTAAGAAACTGTTCAAAAACAACAAAAATATAAAGCAATGTAGTGTTTTCCCTAATTGAGGGAATGGAGGAAACATTGCTACAATTATTTGTGTCTTAAAAATAGAGAAAAATATATGAAATTTTTATTTTTTAAAACCTTAATTTCTTTAAGAGAGCAGTCAAAAACATTTCTTTAAAAAT
>NW_027832350.1:0-270 GCF_054177405.1 Leptonychotes weddellii
TGACCTACCTAACCTTGACTGTAGCCTTGGGAGAAACCGTGAGGTAAAAGTGGCCATCTAAGCTGCCCCCAGATTCCTGACCCAGAGAAATGATAAGATGATAAATGTTTGTTGTTTTAAGCTATGTTTGGGGGTAATCTATTATGCAACAACAGCTAACTAATAAAGGGTATAAAGGGCCATGCTCCCTCACCCCAAGCTGAGGTAACTCTGAAAGACCAAGCACATCTGAGAGCTCTCTGTAGGGTTGGCTGAAGCCTTATGACCACA
>NW_027832351.1:0-270 GCF_054177405.1 Leptonychotes weddellii
TGAGACTTTGCAGGACAAGCTCATCCCTGTGACTCTACATTCTTTGGCCCCGGGGGCTGGAGGAACGAGAAATAGAATAAACCCATGCACACCTCCAGTCCTCCTGTGGGAGGCAGAAACAGCCAGAAATGAGACACTCCATGTGTGAAACCCCCTTGTTTCCTGTCGTGACAGGTCTGCCAGTTTACGTTTGCCCAAACTGTCCATCTCTGGAACCTACGATCTGAAAACCGTCCTGAGCAAAATGGGCATCACCAAGGTCTTCAGCAA
>NW_027832352.1:0-270 GCF_054177405.1 Leptonychotes weddellii
ATAATTCCTCTTCGTCTTTAAAAATAACTGAACATGTGAATAAAACAGTACATGTGTTAATGTGGAACATAATGACGTTTTTTGATTGCCTTTACAACGCTACTTTTTTCTTTTAAAGTGATATAATATAATCAATTATGTCTTTATATTTCCCAAAATGCATTAACAGAGGCTCTGTCAAATATACCCGTCTCTTATTCATAAAATCGAAGATGGCGGAGGAGTAGGAGACCTGGATTTCGTCTCCTCTCAGGAATTCAGCTGGATAGG
>NW_027832353.1:0-270 GCF_054177405.1 Leptonychotes weddellii
CCTGGGTTTCTAAATATTGCTCATGGTTTAGAACAAAAATAATAGAGAGCAGACAGAGACCTTTTCAAGGGTTTCTAAGTTATCTTACAGACCCCTCAAAACATCCAAATATTCAGGGGCGGAGCAAGATGGCGGAGGAGTAGGAGACCTGGACTTCGTCTCCTCTCAGGAATTCAGCTGGATAGGGATCAAACCATTCTGAACACCTATGAACTCAACACAAGATCGAAGAAAAGAAGAGCAACAACTCTCTGAACAGAAAAGCGACCA
>NW_027832354.1:0-270 GCF_054177405.1 Leptonychotes weddellii
CACAGCACACATACCTGTTCACTTACATGCAAACACACAAACACATACATATACGCATGCTCTGTGCTTTAATTTTTTTTTTTTAAAGATTTTATTTATTTATTTGAGAGAGAATGAGAGAGAGCACATGAAAGGGGGGAGGGTCAGAGGGAGAAGCAGACTCCCTGCCGAGCAGGGAGCCCGATGCGGGACTCGATCCCGGGACTCCAGGATCATGACCTGAGCCGAAGGCAGTCGCTTAACCAACTGAGCCACCCAGGCGCCCTGTGC
>NW_027832355.1:0-270 GCF_054177405.1 Leptonychotes weddellii
CACCTGACCACATAGAGGCTTGTGGAGGTAGAGCAGCTTCAATAAGAGGTAAGGATGTTGTGACCCTTCAGTTTCTGATGAAAGGAGCCCAGGTGAAAAATCCTTCCCCATTTTGTTAATAAGAAGCCCAGTCAGGGCATGCACAGCTCTGGGAAATCACTGGGACTCACTGAGGACAATGCCCTGAGCCCAGAGTTTGCAGAGGAGGGGTCTGAGGCAGTGGGGATTTGATTTAGGAGGGGCTGAGAGCATGGGGTTCAAGGCTGCCCC
>NW_027832356.1:0-270 GCF_054177405.1 Leptonychotes weddellii
AAAAAAAAAAAAAATAGCCCCCTTACCTCCAGGAAGGACCACTCTCCAGTGCAACTTCATGCTCCACAACCCAGCCCCACCACCCCACTGTATCCCTGGATGGGGTCAGGGCCAGACTTCACCTTGGATTCCATTTTTACCCAGCTCCATCCCTCTTCTGCCCTGCTTACTCAATCTCTGAGAGGTTTCTTCTCTGAAGAGCTAACCCTCAACAGATCACAGGAATCCCAGTCCTTGGCTCAAACTCTGCCTCTAGGGAGCCCAACCTAA
>NW_027832357.1:0-270 GCF_054177405.1 Leptonychotes weddellii
CACCCTCAGGCGCCTTATTATTCTATCTTGTGTGAGTGAGACCGGGTGGCAGCCTCCCACTGAGCACTCTCGAGCTGGCTATGCATTTTGCAATCTACCTTTTCATTGGCTTCCTTGTTTGCATGCCCGGAGCCATCAGGAGGAGGAGGGCTGAGCCCTGCTGCATTGTCAAGGTGCTCTCATCAAAATGTGGCCCTCCGCTCACCATATCCTCCCCCTCCCTGATTCATGGAGCTCTGAGGTGGTAATGAGAACCAGTCACGAGAAAGC
>NW_027832358.1:0-270 GCF_054177405.1 Leptonychotes weddellii
ACTTAATGGACAGTGAACCCTTCCATGTGCTATCACGGTAAATTTTTTCTACTTTCTTCGCTATGTCACAGTGCATTGCAATGAAAAGTTGGCACATCTGTTTCCCCTTCAGCCTGTGACCTCCTTGGGGTTATACTGAGCCTTCTAGCATATGCCTTCATGTCTTCACATAGTAGGAACTCACTGGATGCTTGTGGAATTAATCCGTTAAAATCATCTCTACACACACGCACACACACACACACCTGGACTGAAGGGGCTTTAAGGTAA
>NW_027832359.1:0-270 GCF_054177405.1 Leptonychotes weddellii
ACCTTAAAGCTTGTCATTAATTAATTATTTTCAGTCAACTAAAAATATGTTTTCTTTGAGAAGGGGCCCTCTTTGCCCAAATTAGCCAGAACCCCATCAGGTAGGACAGGACAGCGATGAAACATGGTTGAGGCTGATTCTATAGGGGTCAAAAACAACTGAGATTACTGGTAAGGTCTGGATGGGGTCAGTTCAGGACGAGGTCCTTAATAAGACTGTGGTCAGAGGGTGGGTGATGGGGGTCCATTTGACCGGCAAGGGGAACAAAGG
>NW_027832360.1:0-270 GCF_054177405.1 Leptonychotes weddellii
CTGAAATGGTGGACAGGATCTAGGCAGGGTACCTTAGCAACAGTACACCTCATTGCCTGGAAATGATACATTTTTTAAATGGAATTCTTTTTTATAGGGACTGAACAGTCCTAGTAATAAGTAATAAGAATAAGCACTGTTCCAATAATTACCTGGAGGTGCTCTGGGAAATTGGTGAATCACTTTTATGTGTGAAACTATTGGCATGTGACTCCACGAAGTTAGTCTAAGTGACAGCATTATTAAAAAAATAACAGTAGTAAAATTTTA
>NW_027832361.1:0-270 GCF_054177405.1 Leptonychotes weddellii
ACGTTAAATTCTAACTCTGGTTGTCTTTAAATATTTGTTGTTTACCTAAGCTAGACAACTTGAGGGAAACCTCAGAAAAACTACCACAGTAGCTCATGTATAGGCAATCTCCTTGCTTGCTATTCTGTGGGGATAATAACAGGACCCCAGGGGCATAGGATTATTTGAACAACTGGAAAATCGGGTTCATTCCCCAACGGCTGTGTAACTTAACTAGGACCTTGACCCATTCTATGTGGCTGGGATGATGGAATCATCCCCTAAAAGCCA
>NW_027832362.1:0-270 GCF_054177405.1 Leptonychotes weddellii
ACTAATGATGTAATGTATGGGGATTAACATAAGAATAAAAAAATTAAAAAAATAATAAATGCTCAATATGAAAAAAAAAAAAGAATTGGGGAGTTTTCTGGATAGGTCTAGGCTAGTTACAAATTTGGGTATCAAGAGCATACAGCTGGAAATAAACAATGGTCCCAGAGATTACCTGGGTCAGGTAGGAAAGAATGCAGAGATTGAGTCCTGGCTCACTGCAACACTCAGAGGTCTGCCAGACAGAGAAGGAAAAGCACGTGACCACAA
>NW_027832363.1:0-2364 GCF_054177405.1 Leptonychotes weddellii
TACCAAATGAAAACGTTGAGGGTTAAACTTGGTTCCACCTATATCTGAGAAATGCTGCAATGTTCACGAAATCCTTCACCTATGCAAAGATAAGGCAAGGCCATAACTTTTTTTGTTTTTTTTCGGTTTGGTTTTCTTGGTTTGTTTTTTTAAAAAATAAAGCTGTCTTTCTGTTCTGAATGTATCATGTTTGAAAGTTGGGGAAGTTACAAAATTGCTGTCCTAGACACAGGTCATTTCCACTCGGGCACTCCATATGCACTTCACGTAGCGACCACTTCCATCCCTGCAGCACTGGTTTCCCCCTCCAGATTATTAGCTAGAGGTTAAGACAGAGTTTTCTATATACGCAACAGTATTTAAACCTATTTGTCACTTTTCACCTACTAAAACACATTACTAAAGTGTGTGTGTGTGTGTGTGTGTGTGTGTGTGTGTGTAAATCTCTACTGGTTTACTTGGATAAAACTTCAGGATTATTCGAACAGTGCCCATGGCCTCCTTAGAGCTCTTAGCTTAACAACATGATGCTCCCCCCGCCCCAGTACTTTCCACTACTTTATCCAGTTCTATTAAACTGAAATTTATTTTGGTCCAATTATTAACCCAAGAAACTTTCCCAGTACTCTGAGCTTCTGCCTTTCTGCACCTTTCCGCTATCAAGGACACATAGACTAGGTCTCCCCCTGCCTTTAGTTAGACTAGAATAACCCCAAGGTTCCCATCTCACTCTACAATCAAGGTCAGTTTTAGGCTGCCCAAGATACTGATATGGAATGCTTCCACTTTGTTCTTCTTTTCTAGTATTATCTCTGCCTCTCTCCATCTTCTTTTCCTTGGAGAGCATCTGATTTTCAGTGTAAAAAAAAATGAAAAATTTTCTTGTTCTGCAGTCTTTGTAGTTTTCCAAGCCGGTACTGTCATTAGTATTCAAATTGTCTATGCTTTAAAGAGGCCAAATCTTTCCTGTATCTCTAAACATTTTTGCCTATTTGATTTTATGTGTAACAATATATTAAAAATATATGTATATGTATACATACATATATTTATATATACATATACCTTCACACCAGATCAAATACCATTATCATGATAGGGGTGGGGAATGATGGAGGGTCCAGCTAAAATAAATGTACTTCTTTCTTTTTTCTTTTATGTTCTATTTGGATTTTATTAACCAGTTTACATTTAATTTCCCCACATCAATTTTTAGAAAGAAAAGTAATATTACTGCTATGCTCCTGTCACCCTACACCCAAAAATCTTTGTAAAAACAAACCACTGAACTCAGTAACTTTATCCTATTTGTAATGGAATTTGAAAACAAAACAAAACAAAATTTTGACATTCTGAGAATTCAAGTTAAGAAAACAGCACTTGTTCTGATTTGGGGGCACGATCATTTGTGTATTGCATAAATTCCATGTCCTTCAACAGTATCACTACTATTATTAGAAAAAGGAGGAAACAAAGATGGCTTATAGGGCTAGGATGAAATTTGCCTGATTTCTTACAATAGAACAGCTTCTTTTTTCTATCTGAAGGCTAAGATGTCAGAAACAAAGATTTGTCACTTATGTCAGTATTTATGAGGATATTAAATTTCCTGTGAATTATCTATCATGGAGTATAATAAATAAATGTATTCTTTTTAAAACTTAATTTAATTGCAAATAACATTTTGCATTTTCCAATTAGTTTATATTTTGCTATTAAAACAGAAAGTGATCAGAATTGCTGTCAATGATACCAAAACAGTTTCAATAGTATCTAAAGTCCATTTATTTAGAATCAAGAACTTATATCATTCTATGATTTACATTTCCTAAAAGCATTAGCAGTTTCATACTGTAAACTGCACTTGAAAGAAGACATTAAGGGAACTCAAGTATTCTAGGAGCAACTTTATGGTATTTTGTTACAGTTATAACCACATAAGAAATTGTTCCTCTTTCCACATTCTTCTATTTTAGAATGAAATTAATGTTCATTAGAACTGAGAGGTTTATTTAACCAGTATGATATAAATTTAGCTTCTCTTATATTGTCACACGTCTAACAAATTTGTAAATAGTAACCTGGTGAATTGTAAGATTTCAAAAAGCAACACTCTTAAGTGTTTCTCTTTTTAATTGGAAGTGTCTATCCACAGAATGTTGTCTCTCAACTATTCCATTTATTTTAAAAAATTTTTAAATTTTATTTTATGTTATGTTAATTACCATACATTACATCATTAGTTTTTGATGTAGTGTTCCATGATTCATTGTTTGCGTATAACACCCAGTGCTCCATTCAGTACGTGCCCTCTTTAACACCCATCACCGGGCTAACCCATCCCCCCACCCCCTCCCCTCTAGA
>NW_027832364.1:0-270 GCF_054177405.1 Leptonychotes weddellii
AAGCTCCAAACAAGGGTCACTTCCCCACTCAGGGTCTGCAGAGCTTGTCCAAGGCTACACAGCTACCTTTAAAAATTCTCAGACAACAACTGGGGTCTTCCAACCTCAAGCCTCACACACTTTCCGTGTCTCTGATCTATTTTAAAAGTAAACAAATTCTTTTTCATATGTCTTTTGGCCATTTGGATGTCTTCTTTGGGAAAATGTCTGTTCATGTCTTCTGCCCATTTCTTGATTGGATTCTTTGTTCTTTGGGTGTTGAGTTTGATG
>NW_027832365.1:0-270 GCF_054177405.1 Leptonychotes weddellii
GAGGCCTGCTTCTCCCTCTCCCACTCCCCCTGCTTGTGTTCCCTCTCTCACTGTCTCTCTCTCTGACAAATAAATAAATAAAATCTTTAAAAAAAAATATATATATATATAAATTTTAAAGATTTATGCTTTCTTCTAGGCACTGCCTTAGTAGTGTCATTGGCCACACCATCTCCCTTCTCCTACACATCAAGTAGTCAGACTCCTAATGGTGGAAATGTAGGACGGGACCTGCCTGAATCTCTTGAGTCATTGTTTGGAGGAAAGCCA
>NW_027832366.1:0-270 GCF_054177405.1 Leptonychotes weddellii
ATCTAAAACTAATGATGTAATGTATGGGGATTAACATAAGAATAAAAAAAAAATAGAAAAGTTGAAAAGGAGATTTTAATAATAATAATTAAAAAACCCTCTCCTTTTTTTTTTAAAGGGCAAGAAGAGTAAGGGATATTTTTGCCCTGTCATCTCTGTGGCCACCAGTGAAATGTAAAGGTGCTTATGTGACAGGTATTGTGAACTAATGTTGTGCTGTAGATTCTATGACAGAACCTCTAATTGGATTTTCTCCTTTTATTTCTTTAG
>NW_027832367.1:0-270 GCF_054177405.1 Leptonychotes weddellii
AAACTGATTACCACTTAAATAGAAAAAAAATTGACACAAATGAGAAAGGTCTTTAAAAATGTACAAAGCATGCTATCAAAGATCTTCCTATATGCAGATCTACCTGTTTTTATGACTTTTGGTTTCCCATTTTATGCATGTATTTAATGGATCTCATGTTACTGGGTGTCTAAATGGTTTCCAGTTTTCTGTTATCCCTAACAATATTGCAGTGAATTTTCTTGCATATGGTTTTGGCTTAGTACACTAGCTTATAAATTTTTAGCAGAA
>NW_027832368.1:0-270 GCF_054177405.1 Leptonychotes weddellii
AGGGAACACAGGCAGGGAGAGTGGGAGGGGGAGAAGCAGGCTTCGCACTGAGCAGGGAGCCCGATGCGGGACTCAATCCCAGGACCCTGGGATCATGACCTGAGCCGAAGGCAGACGCTTAACGACTGAGCCACCCAGGCGCCCCTCATTTAATTTTTAAAAGATTTTATTTATTTATTTGACAGAAAGAGCAAGCATGAACGGGGGAGGGACAGAGGGAGAGTGAGAAGCAGACTCCCCATCGAGCAGGGAGACTGATGTGGGACTCAA
>NW_027832369.1:0-270 GCF_054177405.1 Leptonychotes weddellii
CCTCTCGTGGTCTCTGTCTCTCATTCTCTCTCACAAATAAATAAATAAAATCTTTAAAAAAAAAAATAAATAAATAAAATAAAATGTAACATCATCTGATCGCCTTGGTAATCTAATCAGGGGGGCTACTGTCCCATTATTCTCACAGGTCTTGCCCACAGTTTAGGGGAGGGATCCGGCAAGGTGTGTATCCCAAGGGCTGGGAGTCTTGGGGGGCCACCTGAGAATTCTGTCTGCCATGAGTGTTTTAGTCTTTCCTTCATGGGCCAC
>NW_027832370.1:0-270 GCF_054177405.1 Leptonychotes weddellii
GAACACCCTTGGGTGCGTGACCTGGAGCCCTCACGGTGCACCTGAGCTTCATGCCCCAGGAACTGACTCTCCAGGGGGGCGGGGCCGGGGTGGGGGCTGTTTCCCACCTCCCTGGTGCCCAGTGCTGCCCGTGAGAGTCTCCACCCCGTGGGGGAGGGGGGCTGTACTTGCGGTTTGCAGAGGAGACCCCAAGTGGCTGAGGATCTTTATTTAAATAATTCAGTAGGAAGCATAAAAATCAAGCTGGACATATTTCTGCTTAAGGACGAC
>NW_027832371.1:0-270 GCF_054177405.1 Leptonychotes weddellii
GCAGAATAGTTTATATTGAACTAAGACTATTGCCAAAAACAATTATAAAGTCTAGACAAATATTTCTATGTCTCTGTATATCAACCAAAAGCAAGCAGACAGTGGACCTGCTTTTATACTTTTAAGAATGGAAGTACACTGGATGAGATACACATTTAACTGGCACTTCCCAGTTTGTTCCATGCATAGGAGATAGAGTACAAGTAGAAAACAAAAGTCTGAGGTCAGAGCTGCTAAAAATTGATGAGGATGGGTAAGTACATGAAAGGA
>NW_027832372.1:0-270 GCF_054177405.1 Leptonychotes weddellii
ACTAATGATGTAATGTATGGGGATTAACATAAGAATAAAAAAAAAAAAGTAAAAAAAAATAATAATAAATTAATAAATAAATAAATAAATAAAAAGAAAGAAAGTAAGCCCATGCACAAATTCTATCAAGTTCTAAGTTTGCCTGGGAAAGTAAAAGCAGAACCACACTTGGGACTCACACGCCCGTGTTCATGGCAGCATTATTCACTATAGTCCACAGGTGGAAGCAACCCAAGTGTCCACCGACAGATGAATGGATGAACCAAATGC
>NW_027832373.1:0-270 GCF_054177405.1 Leptonychotes weddellii
CAAACAATGAATCATGGAACACTACATCAAAAATTAATGATGTAATGTATGGTGATTAACATAACACAATAAAAAAAAAAAAAGAAAGAAAAAATACTTCCCTGCATCTTTGGGTGCCACCAAGTTGTTCTTAATTATCACCAAAGCTGACAGACAGGAAGCGGGTTGTATCCAATATTTTACAGAAGTTAAAATTAGCAAATTATTAGTAAAATGCAAAAAACATAAGTTTTAGATCAGAAAGACCTAGGAGTGAAATCACAAACTGTC
>NW_027832374.1:0-2363 GCF_054177405.1 Leptonychotes weddellii
TTAAGAATTCCTCATATCGGTGAGGTCATATGATACATGTCTTTCTCTGATTGACTTATATTGCTCAACATAACACCCTGCAGTTCCATCCACGTCGTTGCAAATGGCAAGACTTCATTCCTTTTGATGGCTGCATAATATTCCATTGTATATATATACCACATCTTCTTTATCCATTCATCTGTCGATGGACATCTTTGCTCTTTCCACAGTTTAGGAGCCGCTATTTTAGACAAGATGGCCAGGGCACGACTTTCTAACAAGAGGACGATTAAGCAGATCTGGGAAGAAGGTGAGAGAACACACAACAAAGATATCCAGGGGATGGTTACCAGAGGCGGAGGGAAAAGCAAGTGCAAAGGCCCTTGGCAGGAATGTGCGTGACGGTCCCCGGGCACAGTGGGCAGGCAAGGCTGGCCAGAGTGCAGTTTGGTGAGAAAAGAAAGTGGGGGGGGTGCTGGTCACTTGGGGCTGGGCTAAGGGCTTTGGGAGGTTTCCTAAACATGATGAGAAAGTGCTAGAGAGCTCTGAGTAGGGGGGAGAAAACTGGTCTGGGGATGTTTGTTAAAGCTGTTTGGAAAGATCCAAATTTAGGTGTGAATTCAGGGGGACAAAACTGCCACACGATGGTAATTAAGGACACAGGATCCCAGCAGTTGTATCAGTCCTGCTAAAAGCAAGTTTATCTGAGAGATGCAGTGGGCACAGAGGATTTCTAGGGCAGTAACCATACTCTGTAGGATGCCCTAATGTAGATACCTGTCATACATTCAACCCACTGGATGCTCCACACCAAGAGGGAACCGTAATGTAACCTACGCACTCTGGATGCTGATGTGTCAGTGTAGGGCTCATCAGCTGTCACAAATGCCCCACTCTGGTGGGGGTGTGGATAACAGGGGAGCGTCTGCATATGTGGGAGCAGGGAGCATGTGAGAAATCTCTGTGCCTTCCCTTCAATTTTGCTGTGAACCTTGAACTGCTTTTTTTTAAAAAGTCTACTAAAACAAACAAATAAAACAAAAAAAAACAGATGGAGTGGGTGGTCAGCCAGCAGCCCAGGGAAGGGAGAAGCAAGCAAGTGTGCAGAGGTGTTGGTCCAGCCTGTCCATATGTGGGAAACAGGGTCAGGGACATTCTTATCACTAGACTCAGGTCTGTTCTCAAGTCTGCTATGTCTACAGTATGCGTGTCCTGACGGGAGCAGGGACTTCGGAGGTGACAGGCTCTGCTCACAAGGAGCTCACAGCCCAGCAGGGGACACAGCCATGTCCCACAGACTCAGGTGCTGGGGCAGTAGCAGGGTCAGGCACCAGGTCCCAGGGGTGATGCGCTCCATGTTGCTGGGACAGTCTGGGAAAGTTTTCAAAAGCACAAGACCCGGAGTGTGGTTTGAGGAATTACAGGAGTTCTCCAGGGGGTAAAGGAGCAGTAGGGATTTCAGGAAAGGCTCCAAGAAAAGCAGGGATCCAGGGGCACGAATCAGCAAGATGAGTTCCCAGGACAGCAGGACCAGGGTGCGGTGAGTGAAGAGAAATGAGTAGGATGATTAATGCACTAGATCACTGGACACTTCTTCAGGACAAGGATGCATCAGGCCTAAGCAGAGGTTGGAAAAGCATTACTCCAAAGGGCCCGTCTCCCCTTTGCACACAGCCACTCTCGCTCATCCCTGGTTCCTCTGCCCTGAAGCACAGGTCTCAGCCACAGTTACACCCAGGACACATATTCGGCTGAAGGCATGGATCCAGCCCCCGGCCAGCGTCCAATCTGGCTGCCACGGCCACAGCTGGACCCGTTGTTCATACAGACTTCTCATACGCTCCTGCTTATAGCCCTGGCACAGGGTAGATAACAGTGCTCGCTAAACTGAGCTGCAACCACTTCTTTTAGCCTCATTAAAAAACTGTTTTGTTTTCTAGTTGATAAACGTGTTTCCTAAAACCCAAAAGCCTTTTTTTCCCCCTCACTCTGCACTGTTATCAGCATAAACACTGTATCTATAAACATTTAGGAAACCACATGCCTAATTCATACAGGAAAATATTATATGGCAATAATCTCAGGAAAGAAGCCAACTTGGATGCTGGTGGAAATGTGGAATCCGTGATAAGGAAAGCGACAAACACGTGTTTGAGAGAGGAGAGTAAGAGAGAGGCTGACCCGCTGTGAATTGTGCAAGACTGTTGAATCTCAGATCTGTACCTCTGAAACAAATAATGCAATATATGTTAAGAAAAAAAAAAAGAAGAAGAAGAAGAAGGTAGCGGGAGGGGAAGAATGAAGCGGGGGAAATCGGAGGGGTAGACGAACCATGAGAGACGATGGACTCTGAAAAACAAACTGAGGGTTCTAGAGGGGAG
>NW_027832375.1:0-270 GCF_054177405.1 Leptonychotes weddellii
AAAACAAACCCTGTAATAAAATTTAACTATAAATATAACCTATAAACTGTAACATTTAAATTGAAATAAACTTAAAATTCATTTAATTTACAAACCTAAATGTATAAATCAAACATTCATAACAAAGGCAGGACTATGGAATACAAATGAAACTACTTCTGTAGCTCACTTTGAATTCAATTCCATATTTTTTGTAGTTTGTATTTTTTGTAGTTGTTAAAGAATTAAAATTACCACAATTATGGGCAAAGGATTAAATTTAGGTTTATC
>NW_027832376.1:0-270 GCF_054177405.1 Leptonychotes weddellii
CTTGTTTCTGTCAAGGGTTAGAGGGTTTTGACAGTCATATGGTCTCTATTACAACTACTTAACTTTGTCACGATGGCACAAAAAGTGGCATGGACAGTGCATAAACGAGCGCGTATAGCTGTGTTCCAAGACCAGGGTGTTGTGTTGTGTTTTGTTTTTTGCTTTTTTTTACACTGTAATTGAATTTCATACAGTGTTCGCACATTTTGACATAGTCACACCTCCTGAAATTCTGTTTATTAAAAAAAATCATTTAAAGATGCAAAACCC
>NW_027832377.1:0-270 GCF_054177405.1 Leptonychotes weddellii
AATCCGGGCTTGCAAGTGTCTTGGGCCAAGCCAGTTCTCCCGTTCGTGGGCCGGTGTAATATTTCCAGAGGTAGAGCAAAGTGTTCATAGGTATCTTTTAAAAAATTTCTTCCACTGCTTAAATGTGGTGCCCATCTGCTGAAGCGCATTACAGACGGTCGCTGAGCTCGAGGAGCAGCGCCGGGACATACTAGCCGCTCTCCTGGAGGTGCTCCCCACACATGCACAATTCCTCCAGAATTAGAAAATCTGCACCACTAATTGTGGAAC
>NW_027832378.1:0-270 GCF_054177405.1 Leptonychotes weddellii
AGGGGATTTCTCACTGGTGAGTTCACCGCCCTTAGTCCTCCAGTCTCATGCTATCAGGCTACCCATTCCTCTTCTCTCACGCAGGTGGTTTACCCACATCCTTTGTGTCTTAGCTCCTGCTAACACCCAGTCCTCAGGAGGCATTCCTTTTAACTTCAAATAGCTTATCAGTATTACTCCAAAAGAAGAAAATTTCTTCTTAAGAATTCTCATTCAGTGTTAAGATAATAAATTGTTATTCTCCCTTAAAAGGGCATGAAGATTTCAAAT
>NW_027832379.1:0-270 GCF_054177405.1 Leptonychotes weddellii
ATCAAAGCTGCTGAGGGCTTTTAGGCAAGACGAAGGAACCATCTTGCCTATCATACAACCAGCCTCTCCGCAACTACCTGAAAAACACTCTCCCCATCACCATTTCAGGCCTTTCTCATCCATTGATATATAGGTTATTTGTGCATTTGTTCATTTGTTCAAAAAATTTACTGGACCTATTTTATGCTGCATCTTTTTTAATTTTTTTTATTATGTTATGTAAATCACCATACATTACATCATTAGTTTTTGATGTAGTGTTCCATGATC
>NW_027832380.1:0-270 GCF_054177405.1 Leptonychotes weddellii
ATTTTGGATACTAACCTTTTATCTGATATGTCATTTGCAAATATCTTCTCCCATTCTGTCAGTTGTCTTTCGGTTTTGTTGACTGTTTAGTAGATTTCCTATTTTTAAGGCCCAAAGGGGCTTACAGCTATTTTTATGCTTTTGTTCTTCTCTCAATGATCAAGTAGCTCAAAGTAAATTTAAGAATTGGTGGTTAGTAGTTGCTTCATATAAAATTTAGAAAATGTGTTGCATAAAAAAGGAAATTTCAGATGAGCATAAGGAAAAATA
>NW_027832381.1:0-270 GCF_054177405.1 Leptonychotes weddellii
GAGTCCATCGTCTCTCATGGTACATCTCCCCCTCCGATTTCCCCCCCTTCATTCTTCCCCTCCTGCTATCTTCTTCTTCTTCTTTTTTTTTTTTTAAACATATAATGTATTATTTGTTTCAGAGGTACGAATTTTATACGTTCCTTATATATTCTGGACATTAGAACATTATCAGATATATGATTAGCAAATATTTTCTCTGATTCTTTGGATTGTTTTTTTACTTTCCTGATTGTAAAGGAAAAGGACACTAATGGTGTCCCTTGAAAC
>NW_027832382.1:0-270 GCF_054177405.1 Leptonychotes weddellii
CCCTCTCATGCTCTCTGTCTCTCATTCTCTCTCTCTCAAATAAAAAAAAAAAAAAAATATTGCTTTGGAAACTGCGCTTTGTTTTCCTCCCTTAGCTGAGAATGAGAAAAAAAAAACAAAACTCCATTTCCCAATCCGTTCTGGTATACCTTCCCGCTCCCCAAACCTCCCGTCGCCAGGATTAGACGGACGCCCGGGAGAAGACGCTTCCCGTCCCTGTGCCTGAATGTGCCTTTTAACACAGTTCAAGATCGACACACCTTCTCTTAA
>NW_027832383.1:0-270 GCF_054177405.1 Leptonychotes weddellii
AGGACTTGAACTCATGACCCTGAGATCAAGACCTGAGCTGAGATCAAGAGTCGGATGCTTAATTGACTGACCCACCTAGGCGCCTCTCTGCTTCTCTTACTCTTAACACATACTTTGAAATCTGGCTACGTCTAACAAATACTTCTGCTCACCAGCCAGTTATCTATACTGAAACATCTGGAAAAGTTTTGCCTATGCTCTACAAACTATGTACTTATTTATCTAATAGGTTTGGATAATCTCAAAAGCAAATACATGCTATAGACTGGA
>NW_027832384.1:0-270 GCF_054177405.1 Leptonychotes weddellii
GCAAAGAGAGAGCCTAAAAGTAACATAGACCAGAAAGGAACACAGACAATATACAGTAACAGTCACCTTACAGGCAATACAATGGCACTAAATTCATATCTTTCAATAGTTATCCTGAATGTAAATGTGTTAAATGCCCCAACCAAAAGACACAGGGTATCAGATTGGATAAAAAAAAACAAGAACCATTGATATGCTGTCTGCAAGAGACTCGTTTTAGACCCAAAGACACCTCCAGATTGAAAATGAGGGGATGGAAAACCATTTACC
>NW_027832385.1:0-2363 GCF_054177405.1 Leptonychotes weddellii
GTCAGTGAATGCCACCTGGGCTCAGAGGTAGGTCACTGCAACCACAGGGCCCAAAGCCAGAGATGCAGCCCTAAGGAAGCCTTCTGCCTTCTGTCCCTGACCTCACAGGGAAGTGCCCGGTTGGGGAAACCCCTCTCAAAGGACAAAAACTGCCCTGGCTGGAATTCTGCCTAAGAAAGGAGGAAAAGTCTCGGCCACAGGCGCTCGGTGAGGCACCATCTCGAAGGACGAGAAACTAGACAACTGACTACAGAGAATGGGCGAGTTACATCTCATCCTCTGCGGTGAATCCTCAAAAAAAGCCAAGAAACTGTAGAACATTCCAGGAACGGCAGTTGATTTAATGTAAGGTGTAAACCATAGGCGATAAAGCCGTATCTACGCTCTGGGCACAAGACTAAAGTGACGCTGGGCAGAGACAGGCAGGAGACGCAAAACAACTTTGATCTGCTGGATGCTGAGTATGGGCAGTAAACCGGACTCGTCTTTTAAAAAGATCCGATTACTCTTAGTGCACAATGACAACCGTCTTAGGATCAGAGCGATTGTCGCTGAGAATCAAAGCCCCGAGGACTGAACACAGGCCCCCAGGGGAAGGGCCCCGGGGGAGCCCGCGCCCACCAGCAGCCCTGCCCCTTCCCCCTCCACTCCCGCCTGCAGACCTGGAAGGGGTGGAAGGTCTGCACCGGACTCCACGCTCCGTCTGGCAGAGAG
This sequence comes from Leptonychotes weddellii, assembly GCF_054177405.1. NCBI lineage: Eukaryota > Metazoa > Chordata > Mammalia > Carnivora > Phocidae > Leptonychotes > Leptonychotes weddellii. Next base: position 715 of record NW_027832385.1, read on the forward strand.
CTCAGAGGTCTGGCCGGTTCTCCTGGGACAGCCACGAACCAGCCCACCTCGGGGCGCACCTGCCACACCGACATCAGGAGCACCATGAACACCCCACTCCCCGGGCCCGGAACTGGGGCGTTGTTGGTCTGAGAGCCTTTGTACCCGCCTCGGAACCCAACCACTCTCCAGCCCCTGCTGCTGGGACCCCCACACATCTCCCGCGTTTCCACCTCTTCCGCCTCCGCTGCCATCACACACGCCCAGGCTCTTACGTGGGTCACGCAGCACCCGCCCTCCCTGCTTCAGTCTTTGTCTCCTGCCAAGCCATCTCCACACCACAATCTCTTTTTCTTTTTTGTAAGATTTCTTTCTTTATTTGAGAGAGAGAGAGCACACGAACGGGGGGAGTGGCGGTGGGGGGAGAGAGAGCGAATCCTCAGGCAGACTCCTCACTCAGCAGGGAGCCAGATACGGGGCTCGATCCCAGGACCCTCAGCTCCCGACCTGAGCCGAAACCAAGAGCCGGCTGCTTAACCAACTGAGCCACCCAGGTGCCCCACAGCAGTTTTTCTGGGATGCAAATCTGACCCTGCATCAAACCCTATGATGTCACCCCATAACTTTTAGGAGAATTGATTAGGATCCGCAGTGCAAACTCTGGAGCCAGTCCTCCTGGGTTCATATCACCACTCTGTCACTTACTAGATCTAGGACTATCAGGTTCCTTAACCCCTTGCTGCCTCAGTTTCCCCAGTGGAAAAATGTGGACAACAACAGTACCTGCCTCACAAGCTTGTTGTGAGGACTGCGTTAACGCATGGAAACTACTTAGAACAGTGCTTGTTGAGAAGGATTCTGTAAATGGTAACTATTATTTTCTTTTTTCTTTTAATGATTTTTTTTTAAAGATTTTACTTATTTATTTGACAGAGAGACACAGCGAGAGAGGGAACACAAGCCGGGAGAGTGGGAGAGGAAGAGGCGGGCTTCCCGCTGAGCAGGGAGCCCGATGCAGGGCTCGATCCCAGGACCCTGGGATCATGACCTGAGCCGAAGGCAGACGCCTAACAACTGAGACACCCAGGCGCCCAGGTAGCTGCTATTTTCACAGATGTGTGCTTTTTATTGACCTTCAAGGCCCTCCCCCCCACCCACCCCCGTTCAGGCCCCACTCAGCTCTCCAGCCTCTTTGCTGTCCTCCATCCACCTGCGCTCCACCTCCCAGGGAGTTCCAGCCCCACGGACCCTCTTCCCTTTTGCTCATTGCCACTGTCATACGCTCTTCCCTCTGTGGCTTGTCCACTTGTCCATAGTTTCCCTCTCTCAAAACTATATTCGACTATTTGTGTATATCCCCTGCTGGAGCAGAAGATTCTTGCGAGCAGGGCCTGGGGGGTCTGAGCCACCACGATTCTTCAGTATTTAATAAATACTGGCGGGATGACTGAAACGAACGGTGCTAGCCAGCCAAAGCCCAGGCCCCAGAAATACAGCCCTTCTGAAAATAATCAACAGCAACAGAGTCTTCTCTATATGACAAATACTAGAAGTCCCGGCACATCTGTAACTTCAGGACATCCCAGTTTGCTACAACTATTCCCAGGGGAGCCACCACTGCAAGAAGGCAGATCCTTGTGAAATGAGCGAGGTTCAGGTGCCTTAACAAA
>NW_027832386.1:0-270 GCF_054177405.1 Leptonychotes weddellii
GAGGCAGGTGTCAGAGGCTCAGCACTATTTCTGGAGTCTCCTCAGAGCTTAACTGTCCCCTTTCATGTGCCTCCAATGACACTTGGTTCACACAGAGAGCAGAGCTTCTGCAGGGCCTGGACAGGTGGCTGCACCATAGGGGATCTTCTGGAAGCACTCCCAGGGCACCTCAGAAGCCTGAGTGTGGGGACGGCTTGCCAATGAAGCGCTGAGGGCCCCAAGCTGGCTGTGAGAAGCTACCCCAGCTGCCTGTCTGCAGGAGCTACTTGC
>NW_027832387.1:0-270 GCF_054177405.1 Leptonychotes weddellii
CCATCTAGGACAGCAATAGCCTACATGACATCTTTATGCTAATTAGAAAAAGTAACCCCCTCTGGTCCAACGTAACCCCAGACTAGGGCACAAAGCTTGGTAAGCTGAGTGAGACGTGGATGTCATTCCTCCCTACCATTCCTCTGCCTAATCCTTTTGCAGACTCTGCAACAGTTCTGCTCTTCCTACTATAATTTCACTGGCTTTTAAGAGATATTAACTGCCAACTGTAGGCAGTAAATACATATATACAGTAATAAAATATAATAA
>NW_027832388.1:0-270 GCF_054177405.1 Leptonychotes weddellii
ATAATAATAAGATGAGGTTGAACTAAGTCAATGATTCTGAACTCTCATGGAGTCACAGGCCTTTGAGAATCCGAGGGAAGCCGTGAACACGGTCAGAGAAAGATTCTTCCCATGGTCTGAGCATTGCTTAGCCCCCAGAAGCCTGCTCATGAGGCTCGGTTTGAGGGCTCCAGGATCTGTGGGCTCCCTAAGCCTCCAATCAGCTCTGGCAAGAAAAGGAGGTGGGTGTGGGTTGAAAGCCAAGGGGTGACTCCAAGTGCCTCCACCCTG
>NW_027832389.1:0-270 GCF_054177405.1 Leptonychotes weddellii
GAAGTGGGAGGTCAACATGGTGAATTTTAAGTTACGTTTTTTTTTTTTAACCACTATTATAAAAAAAAAAAAACAACAACCCAAAAACCAAAGTGAAGCTGGATGGGGACTAGCTGGTTGGGTAGCAGAAGTGAACGCTTGTGAGACCTGGGAGCCACAGTGGTCTGGGGACAGGGCAGGAGAACACACCAGGTGTTCAGTGGGGACAGGTGGGCTCAGGTGACAGGCGGGATGCAAGGGCTTCTGCAGACCATCAGAGGCCAGATCTGA
>NW_027832390.1:0-270 GCF_054177405.1 Leptonychotes weddellii
CTGCTTAGGGCCCTGGTCAGCCTTTTCCAGAGGCCAGATGCCCATCCCCAACAGGCAGCCTTGTTTGCCCGTGACTTCGTCTCGGAGAGAAGACCCGGTTCCGCATAATCTGACATTCCCTTCCTAGATGGACCCAGGGTGTTTACTAGATGGGTAACTAAGTGCGACCTGTTGATAGCTGGTGTCGGCTGGGAGACCAAAATTTGGGTTGAGGGGACGAGGAGGCTCTGAGCTGCCTTCCCTCCTTCCAGGGCTGGGTGGCCAAGCAGC
>NW_027832391.1:0-270 GCF_054177405.1 Leptonychotes weddellii
CTCTGTGCTCAGCAGGAAGCCTGCTTCTCCTTCTCCCTCTGCCTGCCTGTCTGCCTACTTGTGATCTCTCTCTCTCTCTGTCAAATAAATAAATAAAATCCTTGAAAAAAAAAAAAGAATAAAGAAATCATTCAGATTACACGATGGTTTTTTAAGTAGAATAGTTGGCCATGTTCTTTCTCTGTGTTCCCTACATCTGAATGGAGAGCTCTTCTTTCCTCTGGACTAATACTGTACATACAGAGTGCGAAAGGGATTCTTTCTCCTGCC
>NW_027832392.1:0-270 GCF_054177405.1 Leptonychotes weddellii
GGAGATTAATTAATTCTAGTAGTATGCTTGGGATTCTTTCACTGAAAGATAAGTATAATGCATTCAGAATTATTTTTAGTGATCCAGAGAAAGTCCACAAATGAGAGTTAAGGGGGTTTGAGTTTTCACCACTACCTTAGCAGAGAATCCATAGCACTTTTTAGGACTGAATAAAAGCATGTTTTGGGCAATACTAAAAAAAAAGGAATAATTATAAAAGATGCATCAAGACTAATAATATAATTGTATGTATATTTGGAGAATTACTTA
>NW_027832393.1:0-270 GCF_054177405.1 Leptonychotes weddellii
TAAGTCCGGTTCCAAGCACATAGGGTCCTGTTACGCCAGTTTTGGGATAAAGGAACTGGAAGAATTCTTCAGGAATCAGCCCCAAACGAACTTTTCCTCCATGTTCAGGAAGAGGTGGTACAGGGGCAAGACTTGGCCGCCCTGTGTGGAAGATCCTTGTTGCCTGCAATACCCCTGGACCAAGGAGGGCTGCGTTCTTCAGACAGGGGGCCGCTGCGGCGGCCGCAGAAAAAACCACCCGGGACAGCATGGTCAACCAGGGTCCGCACA
>NW_027832394.1:0-270 GCF_054177405.1 Leptonychotes weddellii
ATTAACTATGTCCTGTCCTCTGTATTCTGGTTCCTTCTACCAGTTTTATCAATTGCTGTCACTCACAGAATTAAAAGACTTCTCTTTAGTTGGCAAACTTGCAAATCAAAAGCTTCACTGCCCCATCTGTTTACTTTTCCTCCTCTGCAGGGAGCCATCAAAACTCTCCTTTCAGGTGATCCTTTATCCAAGAGGCCTCGGGCATGTCCACAGTGGATTTGGGATATATTTCATGGTTATAATCTTCTCCCTGGGTTCACCAAAGTCCAG
>NW_027832395.1:0-270 GCF_054177405.1 Leptonychotes weddellii
ATGTCAATCTCATGTCAATTTATTTGATTGACAGAACGGAGGTTAAGACATGTCATAAAAAGCATAGTGCCGGGGGTTGGGGGGAGGGGGGGAGGGGAAAGGGTGAAGGGGGGAGGCGGCCGGGGAAGGGGGTGGGGGCCTGGCGGGGGCATCCGGCAGAGCTGGGGTCCCCGGGCTCCGTCCAGAGGAAACGGGACTGCGCTCGATCGGGCAGTCGGAGGGGACGGGACGGGACTGGCGGGCGAGCGGGAGGACTCGCCCTCTCGGTGA
>NW_027832396.1:0-1410 GCF_054177405.1 Leptonychotes weddellii
CTTTCTCCGCATCCCTGCCAACATCTGTCGTTTCCTGACTTGTTAATTTTAGCCATTCTGACTGGTGTGAGGTGATATCTCATTGAGGTTTTGATTTGGATTTCGAATGGGGTTTCTTTTAGGGTGATTAAAATGTTCTAAAATTAGCTATAGTTATTTTTTTTTAACTGAGTAGTTTCTTTTTTTAAAGATTTTATTTATTCATTTGACAAAGAAAGAGAGAGAGCACAAGCAAGGGGAGCAGTAGAGGGAGAGGGAGAAGCAGGCTCCCCACTGAGCAGGGAGCCCGATGTGGGACTCGATCCCAGGACCCTGGGATCCGGACCTGAGCCGAAGGCAGCCACTTAACTGACTGAGCCACCTAGGCACCCCAAATTTGCAGTTATTCTTGCACAATTTTTATTCTTGTGTACTGGAAAACACAAATTGTATACTTCAAAAGTATGATTTTTATGGTATGTGAAATATATCTCAAGAAAGCTATTATAAAAATTGGTAACAATTAATTCAGACTATAAACAGAATTTCTAAAGAATCAATACAGGGTTAGGTTTCTAGATTCCCATAATATCCTTTCTTTCAATAATATGAATGGCTATACTACTTTTGTTTACTTGACCAAATTGTGAAATTGAAGTGATAATTCCTCTTCCATTTGACCAGGCTCTTGTGGGTTTTGCTTTCCTTCATTTATTTATTTCCATTTTATTACAAATCAGGAATGAAAATGGGACTTCTAATTTAATTATTTGTTGAGTTAAAGGAAATACTGTTTTTTTAATTTTAATTACTCCCTTTGTGTGTTCTGACAAATGTCAACTCTTTTATTTTTCCAGTATACACCATTAAAAGAAATGATTGAATAGAGGTGGAGTGATGGAGGATGATAAGCGTACACAATCCTGCTCTTTTTACAGAACTTTTTTCATATTTAAACCTGATTTCCTACTTCATGTGTGCATTTTTATATGCCAAATAATTTCAATTGCATATTTTGCATCAACTAATGTTGTTTCAAGAATGCTTTACCTAGGGGTACCTGGGGGGCTCAGTCGATTAAGCATCTGCCTTTGGCTCAGGTCCTGATCCTGGGGTCCTGGGATTGAGCCCCGAGTCAGGCTCCCTGCTCAGCCGAGAGTCTGCTTCTCCCTCTGCCTCTGGCCCTCCCCCATCCCACTCGTGTTCTCTCTCTCTCAAATAAATAAATAAAATATTTTTTTAAAAAAGAATGCTTTTCCTTGCTTTGACGTTTTCTAATCATTGTAGCGGGCAGAACAATCCCCCCATCTCCTCCAAGATGTCCACATCCCAATCTTGGAATTTGTGTCTGTGTTCTAGTACGTGGCAAAAGGGACTTTGCAGTGTGGTTATCTTAGGCATCTTGGTGTGGAGAGATTGTCCTGCAATATC
>NW_027832397.1:0-13436 GCF_054177405.1 Leptonychotes weddellii
CAGGAAGTATTCGTGACTCCCTCCTCTCTACTGCCTTCTAGGCACCATCCAGGAAGATTACCTGAGAGAGCTGCTGACAACCATGGGAGATCGGTTTACAGACGAGGAAGTGGATGAGCTGTACAGAGAAGCGCCTATTGACAAAAAGGGAAATTTCAATTATATTGAGTTTACGCGCATCCTTAAACATGGAGCAAAAGACAAAGATGATTGAAAGAACTTTAGCTAAAACCTTCCAATTGCTTTGTCTTACTCCCATTTTATTTCCCAGACACTTTCCCCCACCCTCATAGACCTGTTGCATGCAACTTAGTTTCACGGCTTGGCCTCTTTTTTTTGATGTATTTATTCTAGACCTTTCTGCCACTTAGCACTTGTATAATCAAACTGCAAATGAATGGGGTTGAGGTTGTAAATTGTGCTGAAAAAGAGATTGCGAATAAAAATCAACAAATGTGAAAGCCCAGGAAAATATATCCGGTATTTCTGGTTTTGCTGGATTTTTACACTTTTATATAATAAAAACACTATTTTGAAATAAAGATTATGCTGACTCAAATGGAATATAATGGAAAGTTAAACAAATAAGTGGTAGTTGGCGGTAGTCTTTTTTTTTTTTTTTTTTCAGATTTTCAGCTTCACATAATTCAAATTTCATGGTCAAGCTGATTTTTCACCTATGTAGGACAGTGTTCTTAAGAACTTCTAAGTACATATTAACATCATTATGCAGTAAAAACTACTTATTGCCTTTGTTTTTTTCATGCTTTAATAAGTCAGATGTTTAAACTATTGAATGAAAATATGGGATGTATCTGAGAAAACATTTAACATTTTATGCATCTTAGAGTCTAAGAAGATGAGGCAAAATTCTGAAGAAAAGAATAGTTATTACTAACATTACTGTAATGATTTTTCCACTGAATCTTCCCAGTGACCTTGTGAGATTTTTGTTAGCTCTGTGTTTCAGGTGGGGGAACTGAGCTCTACAGTGTTGAGTGATTGAGTCACTAGAGTAAGTAAGAGGTGGGATTCCAACCTGGGGCGCCTAACTCCAGAGCTTATAGTCCTGGAACCCTGCGCTCTCTCTACAAAAAGTCCCAAATGCCTAAAAGGTCAAGACATTTCTATTACACTCTAACACAATTTTGTAGTCATTAAAATTCGAAATAATTTGTGGAAATTGATTATTTGAACAGAATTTCAGAAAAGTATTCCATTAAAAAATAGAAGACAAACGATTTTAAGCAAGATTATATTTGAAGGTAGTTCATGTGGTGTATAGACTGTAGACTATAGCAAGGACTGGAAAACAGACAAGGCTGTTACAGAGCTCATTTAAAATCCTTAAGGCCAGACAATGTGCAAAGTAGGAGAGAAAAAGCTAAAAAAGGAAAAAAATCAAAAATTTTCCCTATCTTGTTCAACATCTATTCCCTCTCTTAAAAGTGTTGTATTGGTATTTTATCTGCTTCAAATGAATGCATTTTCATATCATTTAATACTTGTGCCTTAGAGCTTGGTGTGGTAGGCAAGTCCTGGTCATGTATTGCCACTTAATTTTTCTGGGCTTCCTTTTCATCGTCTTTAAAACAAGAGAGCAGTTCCACTGTCATGGTCTAGAGTGCTCACACTTCATGAGAGCTTTCACCTCTATTCAATCCTCACGGCACATGAGGTAGGTAGGGCAGGTGTTATTCCTGCTTTTTAAATGAGAACTGAAGTTTAGACAAGCCAAAGCACCTGTCCAAGCTTCAAGTCACCATGCAGCATCACACCAGGTGGAGAATTGCTGTATGTTTAAGAAAAGGGGAGAATCTACCATGATAATCTTGATCGTCATTAAACCAAGACTGATCAGTCACTTGTTATGTGCTAGGCACTGTTGGAAGTGCTGGGGATAACTGGGGGGCAGGACAAAGATGCTGCCTGCCCTCCTGGAGTTCATATTCTCTGGTGAGAGCCAGGATCAGTGAGCCATATCACACAAGTACTGTGGGACGAAGAACGGAGCAAGTGTGGCAGAGGGCCTTGGAGATGTGACATTAAGCAGAGATCTGCATGACAAGAAGAGGTCCCTGTGTTTCCACTCAAAAGGCTCCTTTCGGGGCATGCTGTGGCAGGAGCAAGGGGAGAGCATAGGATAAGGACATAGAATGGTATTTGCTGCTTAGTTTAAGTGTGGAATCATAGGGCTTTGGGAGGGAAGAAAGGTGAATTAGGGTTCTGGAAACTTAACCTTGCCATTGTGTATAGAAAGGAGGGGCAAGATGAGAAGCAAGAAGGCTTCCAGTTTGGAGACTATTGCTGTCATCCAGGTAAGACGCAAGGGTGGCTTGGACTCCAGAAATAGTAGAAGGGGTGGCTGTAAAATGCCTCTCCCTGTCTTATTTCCTCTGCTGCAACCCTGTCTGGCTGCTGTCTTTGGCATCATTCCAACTGCCATATTTTGATTTATTCTGTTGCTCTGCTTAAGGGCAGATTTGAAAGATTGGAAAAGAAGTTTTCAAGATTATAAAAAAATGCGGTTGTTTCTTAACATCTTACGTTGACCTGACCTATCCCATTCTGTTTCGTCTATAGGATCTCTAAAGACAGTTGTGGAATCCAGTGCTGTAAGGCACCTGGGTTAGGACCTTGTTCCTTTTTGGTGTTTACAATAAATACTGGTGATGATGGTGAAAACTCTTTAGTATCTTTCCCTTTTGTGAGAACCACATGGTGATGATCTCTTAAGTTGGTAATTGATCTTTGAGCTATCACACTAGGGATGTGTGGTTTAATCACATAGTTAAAACTGTACTGAATATTTACTATGTACTAAGCATGTTACCCTACCACCCTTTGAGGTGGGTATTTTTATTATACATACCTGTCCTACAAATGAGGCACTGAGGAGCAGAGAAGTAACTTACCAAGGTTACACAGCTGTGAGGCAAAAATGGGGCTATACTTGGGAGTCCAGCCAGTCTAGCTCCAGAACCTGCCCTCCCAGGAAAATGATTATTGGCAATAACAGCATTAGTTTCTTACCATCATAAAGAAGTTTCAAAACTCTGGGAGGTAGATAAGGTAGGCATTGTTAACCCATTTTACAGTTGAGAATACTGAGTTACAGAAGTTCCCTGACTTGCTCAGCTTGAGATAACTAGACGGTATCAGAGCTAAGACTAGCTTCTAAGCTTTTTGAGAGCTAGAGGGCTTCTCATTAAATCTATGGTTTCCTAATTAAATAACATCTGTAGCCTGACCAAAGTTTTTTTCTAATTTGTAAATTTATGTATACCATATATCATATATATGAAAGCCATTAATATTTATAAAAATGAAATTGTATTTAATTATACATTTAATGGATTATCTTCTAATAATTGCATTGAAGTAAATTTTAAAGTTCAGCAATACATATATGAATACTTGAATAATGAATTTCCTTGATGGTAAATTGACTTTTTAAAAAAATTTTAATGTTTTTGAAAACAGGATGTCTTATCATCAATGTATATATTTAATATTGTTTATCCTGAAAAATCATTGTATCAGTGTTGCCACTCAAAATTGATAGGTCTTAAAAGGTAAGAAACAGTCTTTGAAATATAAACGTATAAACTGAAAAATCGGTATGAATAGCCTCTGTAAATATGTCATCTGGGAAATATGAACGAGGATGTGAAAGTCTATCACATACTGAAATTTTGAGAAAAGTTTTCTTGGACTGAAAAATGCTGAGCATCGCCGATTGCATACATCACACTCCCTTGTCATATGCAATTTTAGAGATAATAACCAGAAGTGTCACTAGATGGCACTATATTCTTAGTACTGTCGTAACTTATTCCTTAATGAACTTGAGTGATAAAGCAAGAGTATAAATATGTAGAGTATTAGTCCCAACAATGCTGTAACATTGTCAAAATTGTTTAAGAGAAAGAATTAATAACAAAGTCTATTGCAGTGAAATTCATACTATTTTGTGAACCCCAAAATCCAGGGAGCTATCTCTCAGACTCCTTTTTACAATGTTGTATCATTCGTTCATTCATTCATTCATTGAGTCAATCAATCAATCAATCAATCAATCATTCATCCACTTACAAATACTTATTGACTGTCCGGAAAATGCCAAGATCTCAGCAAAGCTCTGGTTATTTTCACACTGAAGTAAGGACTTTTGTTGAAAGTAAGAAAGTAAGAATTTTTTGCTCTTGTAAGCCTTCATTTATTGACAGGGTCATCTTGTGCAAGTCAGTATTATTATCACTTCTGTTTTAGGGATGAGAAGACTGAGCCACAGAGCCAGTGGACGGGTATGAAAATACTTTGTAAAATCATGTTCTATATATGAATATTACTACTACCTCAAGAATGTTGAGAGCTGTTTCTATTAGTAGTTTTGTATAATATACTCTATTAAGTCACACAATCTAAGCTTTTTTTTTTTTTTTAAAGATTTTTATTTATTTGTCAGAGAGAGCACAAGCAGGGGGAGCAGCAGAGGGAGAGGGAGAAGCAGGCTCCTCACTGAGCAAGGAGCCCGATGTGGGACTCGATCCCAGGACTCTGGGATCATGACCTGAGCCGAACGCAGATGCTTAACGATTGAGCCACCCAGGCATCCCACAATCTAAGCTTATTAAGATCAGCCCCAACACAAATGACCAGGAGACAGCTTCTTAGTGTAGCTGTTCCCTGCCTCTATCTACCTCTTGGAAACACTGTCAGAACCAAAAATGAAGTTAATAGATCTGAAGTGTTTTGGCAGAAGGATACCAGGAGTATGTTGTGGGGTGTATATGAACGGGTGTGTTTAAGTATAAAAATTGTTTCCACAAGTCTTGCAGGAAGCTAACCTAATCTTTACTGCTCCTGCTTGTGTGCAGTTGATTTTGCTCCCATACAGTACTGCCTTTCAGACACCCGTTCTGAATGAACATGATGACGAAGCATATTTCCTCGTGGACGTTGCTAACCAGCACAGCAGAACTAAATGTGAATACTTTATTCACGTTTTGTAATCATCTGAGTGTAAATTAACAATGGCTCATTTTAGGAGGTTAGGCTCATTGTACTTTTTCTCAAGTTATCTTCTTATGTGTGACCTATTTATTCAGTTCTTATTTACTGAAGTGGACATTATGTCCGAGTGCTGTGGGCGACATAGAGATTCTGAGCCCACTTTCTAGAAGTGTCCGACTGCCTAGCACTCTGGATGCAGGTAATAAAGATTAGTTCTCTCCCTTTACTGGAACCCCAAACACAGCTGTGCTCTGTGGCTGTGCTGGGGCTACAGCTGTTGGCCTAACAGCTCACCAAAGAGGTCGAAGATGGTTTTTACACAATGCTCTAACAATGATGCTTATTTTCCTAGCACTACCATTGTTTGCCTTCAAACCAGGAAACAATGGTAGCTAAGAACTCAAGCAAACAGGTGGCTCAGTCAGTGAAGTGTCTGCCTTCGGCTCAGGTTATGATCCCAGGGTCCTGGGATGGAGCCCCGCCTCGGGCTCCCTGCTCAGAGGGGAGCCTGCTCTTCCTGCCTGCCGCTCCCCCTTCTTGTGCTCTCTCTGTCTCTCTCTCTGATAAATAAATAAAATCTTAAAAAAAAAAAAAAAAACCTCAAGCAAACATGTAAAAAAGAAAAACCTCAATTTTAAAAGTTACATGGAAAATATTCAAGATTTCCTGCTTATTTTGGAGATAGTTAAAGAAATTCAGCATATTCTCTATGTTAGGTCCCTACCAGGTTATAAACAGTTGAAAGGTGGGTCCACTTGCTGAAAGGCACCTCCGGAGAAGCTCCCACTTCTCAGGTCAGAAGACGAAGGCCTCTGATCTGAAGGACGCCTGGGTTCGTCAGCGCCAGTTGTGGGCAGAAGTAGCCTCCTACTCCAGCCTCTCCCTGGCTCCCATGGCCTCCTCCCCTCACCTAGTTGATTGGGCAGAACTGGCTGCTGTCTGTGCACATCTCAAGAGCTTTTCCCTTTGTTCTCAAATTGCTCTTGAGCTCAGCACCCTCCCTCTCACTTTTCCCCACACCAAGTTTTTACACCTTTAGGGCCCAAACCTTGAAAGTACATACAAAGAGAAAAATCTGTAAACAGAGACACAAACAGGGAATGATGCCTACATTCCTGGGAATAAACAGAACAATCTCAGAGAACAATCATAATGGCAAATTTTAATCCGTGATTCTTAGAAACTTCCCAAGAAAAAAGATTTGTGTCTCAGTCTCTTTCCCTACTTCATTTCAGGTCTCTAAGAGAACCAGGGAGTTTTTTGTAGCACCTTTCTTGACCTATATCACATTCATGGAATCTTTTTTTTTTTTTTTTCCCCTACCTTGCTTGTGAGTCTGGCTCTTTCCCTGTTAAAAGAGAGAAAGAGTCGAGAGCCCCAACCTCTTCCATAACATCAACCCAACCAGAGCAGGAACCTCCCTTTAACAGGCTTGCCATGCAGAGTGGGAGATCCATGATTAGTAGTTGACTGGCTGATCTGAAGCAAATCCAGCGTGTACTCCCCAGAAGGCAAGTAAAGGAAAACCCATCACCAGTCTGAGATGGTCACATTGGAAAGATGTGCAAATCCAGGCTGGTGCTTCAAGGTGGTGGGATTGACCAAGAACTGAGTGAATAAAGTGAAATGGAGGGTAAATGGATGCAATCAAATTAGTACAAAGAGAAAACAGACAAAATCATTTTAAAGAGATGAAAAACAAACATTTCTATCCCTCCACAATCGTGGGGATTGAAAATGTTAGTATTTTTGCTTATCTTTTCAGTATATATCCGTCTTTGTATGCATATGGTTTTTGTTGTGGATTTGTTTTTCTTTTTCCATCCGCGTTCCAGATGCCTGTCACCTTCACCACTTTGCTACTTGGCTGGAATATTTCAAAACCGACCACAATTTTTAAACTCTTTCATGGCACATTTTTCTTTTATTTGAAAAGATGTGTTTGATTTAGAAAATACGAAGAGGTTGCCCTACTTTCATTGCATCTGGGCTAAATTGGAAGTAGTCAGCAAAATGGGTTACCTTTGACTAGTGGCAGAGATGCTGACCAACACACTGACCATGGCCTGTGGGGGAGTGGTGGTCAGGGTGGTGTAGGCAGAGGTCAAATGCATTTCCCCAACCTTGATGCTTCATTGTGTCACAGAGGCTGGGAATGGCAAGCAGATATGGAAATCGGTGGCCTCGGTTTAAGGTAGAGTCCAGATAGAGTTCATAACACATTGAGAAATCATATTCGTATTCAGAATGTATGTTCTACATCTGTGGGCACACACATGTGTATTCATGCAAACATAAATGCATCAAATGTCTCTGGAAAGATGTACAAGAAGTTGGCTGCTGTTGAGGAGGGAATTGGGTAGTTATAGGCCAGGGATGAGAGGGAGACTTAATTTCACCGTAAACACCTTTTTGAAAATTTGGAGTTCATGCTTGCATTTCCCATTACAAATTAAAACTTTGATAATCAACAAGAGAATATATTCTATAAGCCTTGGTAAGTCTAAAAGTAGTCCCCTATTCTCCTTTTGGCACAGGAGGAATAAAATCCTGCGTGTTACCTCAGATGGAAGAGGGAGTAATGTGGCATGTTTATAAACTATCATTTTACTACAGAGATGGTTAAGATGTGCCAAAGATATATTACCATGTAGCAAAATGCTCTTGAATACCATGGACTTGGGGGGCTCCTGATAACAGTGCTACGGAAAATATGGTGAAGAAGGGAAGAAGGCCTAGATTGGGCAGAAGACAAGAAGAGAAACAGCTACAAGATTTCCTTATAGAAAGGCAGGCCCTGGGGCAGGGGCATGAGGCAAGGGAAGGCCTGGGTGATATGGGTGGGGGCAGAAGTTGTGAAGATCAATTGCAAACAGCAATTCTCAAAAGCCAGTCCCAAATCTCAGAAGCACATGGTGGGCTTGTTAAAAATAGTTTCTTGTTCTGACCCCTCCAATCAGAATCTCTGGAGAAAGAGCCGGGAATATGCTTCATAGGAAACCTCTGGAGATCCTGACATAGAGTGACTGTAAAAACCACCGAACTACATCCAGTGCCTTACGCTTCCACAGCGAACCCCAGTCACTGTGGGGGTTTGCAGTGTACTTTCATTCTTGGTGGGCACTGGGTAATCTGGATCTGTGTTATTTCATTTAATGGCCCAGACGTTAAAGCATAGTGGGTTTAAGCACTCCAACGAATTTACCCTCTGGGGAGGAGTGTGGTGTTTACACTTTTATACATGGCACCATTCACAGACCAATTATGTTGGATTTTCAGATTAATTAGATGACCATAGAGTCACCAGGCTCCGAAGAAATTGGAGCTTGGACAAGAAAAATTGAAGTAAAATTTGTAAAATATTTACAAGTTTCAGTGTTCTGGTTTTTTTTTTTTTCTTTTTAAAGATTTTATTTATTTATTTGATACAGAGAGTGAGAGAGCACAAGCAGGGGGAACAGTAGAGGGAGAGGGAGAAGCAGGCTCCCCGCCAAGCAGGGAGCTCAATGCGGGGCTCGATCCCAGGACCCTGGGATCATGACCCGAGCCAAAGGCAGACGCTTAACCATCTGAGCCACCCAGGCACCCCTCAGTGTTCTGTTTTTTGTTATGAAGCCAGACTTCACCAAAAAGAGGAAAAAGTAAAAACAGTGTAACATTCAAGCACAATGGTAAGAGCCTCCTGGGCCATCATGATCCACATGGCCTTGACCTTTCCATCTCCTTGGCCGGCTTGTCTCACACAGTCCTGGTTTGCAGCAAAGTACTGGCTTGGTTGTGGATATTATCTTTATATGGGCTTCGGTCATTCAGAGGGCAAACACAGGATTTCAAGAATTTGAGGGAGCCTCCTTGTTAAAATGTTTACATTATTTCCTCTGTGCTCTGCAGAGAATATCCCAGCTCCTCTCGCCTTGGCTTCGGCACTCATCACTTCCTTCTGATCTTGCCTGTTGTTTCTTTTCTTTTGTCACATCTGGCCCTCACCCAAGTTCAGCCTGCTTCTGAGTGTGTCTTTATTGGCATTCCTAAGAGTTTTGAGAAACCCTGTTGTGTTTTCGCTGCATTAAAACATTTAGGTTAGAGGAGGAATGGAATTAGCAATGTTGATTGCTTTTCGTTACAATTACTTTTCAGTTAGCAAGTCCAGCAATGCCAATAAATTGTAAAACCTAAATGAGTTTTCTGGATGCTATGAAAAATACTGTTTTCCCCTTGAGCCCAAATGACATTTGGTCAGAAATGGAATGCCAACTGTAGTCAATGTCCTAGGTCAATAACATTTAGGGAGGTGACTCTGGTACTGCTTGCAACTCTTCCCGTATTCTCACCCCTTATACACTGGGAGGTCATGGAGTGCATTCCACAGCCAATCTGAAAGGCTTCCTGAATTATCCACTCCATCCTGTCCTCACTGGGTCGAACACTGAGAGTAAGAAGGACTCGAATCAGGCTGCTTATGTTCAAATCTCAGAGCTTACTAGCTTATTAGTTGAACTTATTAACTGTCTTGTTTTGGACAAAATTGTTAACCTCCTCAAGCTTAATTTTTTATCATCTGTAAAATGAGGATAACATTAGCACCCACTTCAGAGGGATATTGTGAGCATTGTTTATGATAATCCACGGTAAGCACTTAACATAATGTCTGGCCCATTATAAGTATTCAAGACACTTCAGTCATTAATATTTCTCCAAGGTTTGTTGGTAAATATTCTGATTTACAGCACAGTATTATCATGAATTATAAAATCATTTTTGGTAAAAAAAATTGTTGTCAAGAATATGATCACTGTGATAAGACTAAAAACATAATCAATGAACCAAATTAACTTTTTTGCCTTTTGATCTTATTTAGTCCAATATGTTCCTTATTTATGCTTCTTATAGCCTTTTGAACACCTGGACTGGCATAATAGGTTGATTTTTTTTTTACTCTATGAGTTTTTTTTATTATATTTTATTTTTTATTGAGGTGTAATTGACGTAGAACACTGTATTAGTTTCAGGTGTACAACAAGCACATGGGAAAGGGTGGAGGGCTCCTTCCAGGGTGGTGTAATATCCTTTTAAGGGTGGTTTCCTCTTAGGGCAGGGCCCCTTGTCACCGCCTGCCTTTCTTCCAACTATCCTGCATCACTATTTGGCTTCAACTTTGGCCTGTGGAAGACTGAATAGTCAAATGCCAACTTACCTTCAGTCCTGGCATTCTGAGTCTTGTGCAAGATCACTTATCATCTAGATCTGGGCAGATAGGGGTGGGAGGGGGGATGGTCTGCAACTTATCAGCCAAATCTGGTTTCTCTTCTGTTTTGTAAATAAAGTTTTATTGAAACCCACCACATCCATTCCTTTATATAATTGTCTATGGCTGCTTTCACACTAGGGGGCAGGGTTGAGTAGTTGCAACAGAAACTGGCCGGCAAAGCTGAAAGTAATTCATTTCCAGCCTTTTAGGGAAAAGGTCTGCCATTTCTGATTAAGCTATCATCATAGCTAATGAGCATGATAACACCCACAATCCAAACAAGACAAGACATTGATTGCTAATATCTGAACAATCACTTGTAAACACAGGAGGCATTCTAAATATAATTTGGAGAGAAATATCTCCCCAAGTGTTTTATGTTGAAATTCTTTCAGTTAAAGTGTTAAGTTTGTATTTACCATTGTAAAAAAAAGTGTTGTAATAATTAATGTTGTAAAAGTTAAGTTTGTAAACAAAAGCCATCATTGAGAATTTTCAGTTTAAATAAGACAATAGATTGACAGTGCAAATAAGTAAGACAGAGTTTGAGAACTTTAGGAAAGAGTAAAACATCCTTTTTGAGTCCATAAATGTTTATAAAAAATTAAGCATTAATACAAAGGGCAATAATTGAGATTAGAGAGTATCAAAAGGCTAGAATCTGCAGACTTGTTTGGTGAAGTTAGTGAATAAAATAACTCTTAAGAATTTTGATTATTTGGGGCACCTGGGTGGCTCAGTCATTAGGCGTCTGCCTTCGGCTCAGGTCATGGTCCCAGGGTCCTGGGATCAAGCCCTGCATCGGGCTCCCTGCTCTGCGGGAAGCCTGCTTCTCCCTCTTCCACTCCCTCTGCTTGTGTTCCCACTCTTGCTATCTCTCTCTCTGCCAAATAAATAAATAAAAAATTTTTTTTAAAAGAATTTTGATTATTCGTTATTTAATTCCAGTTAGGCCATGATTATTTCAAGAAAAAAATTCTATTTGAGAATTCCTCACATCTTCTAAAGATGAATTAAATGCAGCTTTGTTATCACTTTAGATTTTCCAAAGAAGGAAAACTCCAACATCACATAACAACAACTGTGACACATTTAGACATAATGAAGGTTACATAGAGGTATAGAGAAAAAGGGGGTACCCCAAACACATTTTGTTCTCACTCTTCTAACTTCAAAATGGCAGGCACCATGGATGAACTTTGAGGACATGATGCTAAGTGAAATAAGCCAATCACAAAATGGCAAATACTGTGTGATTCTACTTTTACGAGGTACCTAGAGAAGTCCGATTCATACAGATGCAAAGTGGAATGGTGGTTGTCTGGGGCTGTGGGGAAGGAGGGATGGGAAGTTATTGTTTAATGGGTCGAGGACTTCAGTTTTACAAGATGATAAAAGTTCTGTGGATAGATGGTGGCGACGGTTGCCCAACAGTGTGAATGTACTTAACGCCGCTGAACTGTGCACTTACAAATGGCTAAGATAGTAAATTTTATGTCATGTGTATTTTACCACAATTTAAAAAAAGATTCTATGAGAATACTTTAAGAAGACAATTGCTTTTTTTTTTAAATTTTATTTATTTATTTGACAGGGAGACACAGCGAGAGAGGGAACACAAGCAGGGGGAGTGGGAGAAGGAAAAGCAGGCTCCCCGCCGAGCAGGGAGCCCGATGTGGGGCTCCATCCCAGGACCCCGGGATCATGACCTGAGCCCAAGGCAGACGCTTAACGACTGAGCCACCCAGGCGCCTCCTCTTATGATTTTCTTTAAAGATTATTTATTTATTTATTTGACAGAGAGAGATACAGTGAGAGAAGGAACACAAGCAGGGGGAGTGGGAGAGGGATAAGCAGGCTTCCCGCTGAGCAGAGAGCCCGATGAGGGGCTCGGTCCCAGGACCCTGGGATCATGACCTGAGCCCAAGGCAGACGCTTAACGACTGAGCCATCCAGGTGCCCCAAGACAATTGCTTTATAGCTTTGAGTCAATTGAGCTCAAAAATCTAAACAGAACCTTGTTGAAATGACTCCTATTGATTGTCAACCATTTTCAATAATTGAAGTAAAAAGATTCTGGAGTTACCCAATATGTAAATCTGAGGTACAAAGTTCGTCCTAGAAAACATGCTGCTGAAAAACTACTTCCTGAATTGTGTTCTGCTCTACACACACACACACACACACACACACACACGATGTTATTAAAGGAGCTGGTTGAAAGAGATACCTAATTCACCTGTTATAAATGTGCAGTGCCATCACCACAGGACCTGCTGACCCGCTGACCCTGCTGAGGACCCCTGTTCCTGAACCATGATGGCAATCTTTAAAGATGTGACTACTAAATATTTAACTAATATTTGCATTTTTATTTATTTATTTTAAAAGTTTATTTATTGATTTATTTATATTTATTGTTTTAAGATTTTGTTTATTTATTTGAGAAAGAGAGAGCACGAGCTGGGGGGGGTGGGTAGGAGGGACAGAGGGAGAGGGAGAAGCAGATTCCCCACTGAGCAGGAAGCCCAACACGGGGCCCGATCCCAAGACCCCGGGATCACAACCTGAGCCGAAGGCAGACACTCCATGATGGAGCCACCCAGGTACCTCAAAGTTTATTTATTTTTTTCTAGTAATCTCTACAGCCAACATGGGGCTCGAACTCATGACCCTGAGATCAAGAGTTGCATGCTCTTCTGACTGAGCCAGCCAGGAGCCCCATAATTTTTGAATTTTCAAATAAAAATTCAGATTTATTCTTGTAGTAACCCAGAAGTTCATTCTATAGTGGTATAATCTGTTTCAGTCTTAGTTTTAACTGTATATTGATTTTAACAGCCAGCCATTTGGAATTCAGCCAAACTGTGAAGTTGGTGTTGAAGTACATTTAAAAGTGTATGTATTTTGGGGCACCTGGGTGGCTCAGATGGTTAAGTGTCTGCCTTTGGCTCAGGTCATGATCCCAGGGTCCTGGGATCGAGCCCCGCATCAGGCTCCCTGCTTGGCGGGGAGCCTGCTTCTCCCTCACCCTCCTACTGTTCCCCCAGCTTGTGCTCTCTTGCTCTGTCAAATAAATAAATAAAATCTTAATAAATAAATAAAAATGTATGTATTTTTATTTATTTTTTTAAAAGATTTTTATTTATTTATTTGACAGAGAGAGACACAG
>NW_027832398.1:0-2363 GCF_054177405.1 Leptonychotes weddellii
TTCTTCCCCTCCTGCTATCTTCTTCTTCTTCTTCTTTTTTTTTTAACGTATAATGGATTACTTGTTTCAGAGGTACAGATCTGTGATTCAATAGTCTTGCACAATTCACAGCGCTCACCATAGCACACACCCTCCCCAATGTCTATCACCCAGCCACTCCATTCCTCCCACCCCCCACCACTCCAGCAACCCTGTTTGTTTCCTGAGATTAAGAATTCCTCATATCAGTGAGGTCATATGATACTTGTCTTTCTCTGATTGACTTATTTCACTCAGCATAACACTCTCCGGTTCCATCCACGTCTTTGCAAATGGCAAGATTTCTTGCCATTTATTTTATTTTTTTAAAGATTTTTATTTATATGACAGAGAGAGACACAGCAAGAGAGGGAACACAAGCAGGGAGAGTTATTCATGAGACACAGAGAGAGAGAGAGAGGCAGAGGGAGAAGCAGGCCTCCTGCGGAGCAGGGAGCCCGATACGGGGCTCGATCCCAGGACCCTGGGATCATGACCTGAGCCGAAGGCAGATGCTTGACTGAGCCATCCAGGTGCCCCTCTTATTTTATTTTTTTTTTAAGATTTATTTATTTATTTGAGAGAGGAGTGTGAGTGTGGGGGAGGGGCAGTGGAGAAGGAGAAAGAAACTCAAGCAGACTCCACACTGAGCATGGAGCCCTGACATAGGGCTTGATCTCAGGACCCTGAGTTCTCTACCTGAGCCGAAACCAAGAGTGGGATGCTTAACTTACTGTGTCATACAGGCACCCCTGTTCTCTTTTAGAACTCCAAATAGGTAAATACTTCACCTCCTCATTTTGTTTTCTACATCTCTTAATGCATCTTTGAGATTGTTTCATCCACCTGTCTGAGGTCATTTCATTCATTCAGCAAATATTTATTGACCAACTATCATGTGCCAGGAACTGCTTATGGTGTGGGAATAGAGCAGTGAATGGGATAGACATAGATATTGACTTTATGTATTTATGTTCTAGTTGCCTATTTTTCCATTGAAAGAAATATACAATGTGTGATTAATTGCATAGCATTTAAGTTTGTATGAAGTGCCATGCAGAACAATAAAGCATAGTAAGAGGGACATGGAGTTTTAGAAGCTGGCAACTTTATATAGGGTAGACATGGAAAGCCCATTAAAGCAACATTTGAATAGAGCCCTGAATGACTAAAGAATGGAGAAGAATGGTTGGGAGAGAAACAAGTCCCTGTCCATGCAGGAACATGCAGCATCATGTCTGAGAACCTACAAGGAAGGTAGATTGGAGTGGGCGGGAAGTGAGTGGTAAAAGCTTGCATCAGTGAGGAGGGCAGGAAGAAGTCTTAACTGTTGAAAGGGTACTGACTTTGGCAGGATTTGGACTAAGGTGTGGTATGATCTTATTTACAATTTAAATTTGATCTCATACAATTTAAAAAAAAACAAGGGCACCTGGGTGGCTCAGATGGTTAAGCGTCTGCCTTCGGCTCAGGTCATGATCCCAGCGTCCTGGGATCGAGTCCCGCATCGGACTCCCTGCTCCTTGGGAGCCTGCTTCTCCCTCTGCCTCTCTCTCTCTCTGTGTCTCATGAATAAATAAATAAAATCTTTAAAAAAACCCCAAAAAACAAAAACAAAACAAAACAAAACAAAAACACAAGAGGGGCAGCTAGGAGACCACAGAATGCAATGCCTGAAAAAGCAGCTAAATCCAATTTTCTTTTTATCTGAAAAACTAGGAGAAATTTGAAATGCTGCTTACTAAGGTAGGGAATACTGTGGAACAGGCAAGTTATGGGAAGAGGACTAAGTTCATTTAAATGTTATAAATCTATTAGACATTGAAGTGGAAATGTTGAGGAAGACAGATGGATATATGCATTGGGAGTTCACTGGGGAGATCAAGCCTGGGGGTATAAATTTATGAGTTTTAGCATAAGCTTCTGTTTGTAGTGGAGCCGGATGGGACCACTCAGGGAGTAAGTGTAGATAGCACAATGGCTCAAGGACTGAGCCTTGATTCACTTTAATATTTAAAGCTTGGAAGAGGAGGGGAAACAGAAGAGAAACTCACGAGTCATGGCCACTGAAATTAGGGGAAAAAAAATTGAGAGTAGTGTTCTAGAACCCAAGTTAAGAAAATATTTTAGGAAGAGAAAGCACTCATATGTGGCAAAGGCTACTGATAGGTCAAGTAATATGAACAATAGAAATGATATTTGTTTTTTTGGGGTGCCTGGGGTGCTCAGTTGGTTAGGTGTCTGACTCTTGATTTCAGCTCAGGTCATGATCTCAAGGTCTTGATACTGGCCCTGTGTGGGGTTTGGAGCTGGGCATTGTCTCTCTCCCTCTGCCCCTCCCCCCC
>NW_027832399.1:0-270 GCF_054177405.1 Leptonychotes weddellii
ACAGATTGACCAGTTCTCCAAGACTGAGGAGGAGGCCAAGAACTGCCTGGATCTGATCAGTGGAGGTAGCAGCACTCTTTTTTTCTTCCTGTGTTTTCTCAGAGCTTATAGATGAATGTCCTATAATGAATCCAAAGAATGGAAAGAATTTTCAAGGGCTGGATCAGTGGAATAAATGGAAGAGCCCATATTTGTATGAAGTAAGGAGCTCTGAAAGCCTAGAATAGATTCTAAACTGATATCCTGATTTTATCTTCAAAATTCTCTTGC
>NW_027832400.1:0-270 GCF_054177405.1 Leptonychotes weddellii
AATCATGGAACACTTCATCTAAAACTAATGATGTAATGTATGGGGATTAATATAAGAATAAAAAAAAATCAAAAAAAAAAAAAATCCCATTGCCTTTTTCCAAACTTCACTTGTTTTCTAAGATTATCTATAACAACCAGAGGGGAAGACTACTAAACAAAATTCTAGAAGAAGATGATCATGATACTTCTTGATCTTGTGTGCCATAATTTACTACTCAAATAGGGGGAAAAAAATTAGGGGGAAAAAAAAAAAAAGCACTTGGTTTAC
>NW_027832401.1:0-270 GCF_054177405.1 Leptonychotes weddellii
CTGACCCTCCTCCCTCTCGTGCTCTCTGTCTCTCATTCTCTCTCTCTCTCAAATAAATAAATAAAATCTTTAAAAAAAAAAAAATGACAAAATTGATTTTTTTCCTTTATAAGTTCTACTTTTGGTTAAGCTGATAATTTATTACCAAACATGTTCTTCTTCCAGAAGATTATCATTCTCTAAGCTACTACAAGCTAAATATCTTAGTAACAAACATTAAAACACATAGCTGAGGGGCGCCTGGGCAGCACACTCAGTTGAGTGTCCGCC
>NW_027832402.1:0-270 GCF_054177405.1 Leptonychotes weddellii
ATCTGAAAAACCTTAAAGATCCATTCCATAAATTTTTCACCCTTTGCTTTTTTTCTAAAAAGTGTTCATTATAAATGTTTGCAACACAATAATACAGTGAACTCCTCTCCATGTAACTACTTTATTACAGAGGAGATTGGAGCTAAACTCTAAGATGAAACAAAAAATGAACAAGTAGGTTGTACTTTCATAGTATTATCTTCATCCACTTATTGAACAGATCAAATAAGTTCTTTGAAAAGCTTTCCCTGTGTACAAATGTTGAGTTGG
>NW_027832403.1:0-270 GCF_054177405.1 Leptonychotes weddellii
TGCAATGCCAAACGGAAGTGGGCAGAATGGACATCTTTGCTTCATTTCTGGTCTTTGCAGAAAGCATTCCAGTTTTTCACCATTAAGTGTAATGGTAATGGTGATCTTTTGTGCTTCAACAGGTTGAGGGATTTCCCTTACATTTGTATTTTGTTAATGTTTTTTTCGTGAATGGGTGTTGGATTTTGTCAATTGCTTTCGCTGTGTCTATTGGGATGATTCACCATCTGAATGTGTCATCTGTTTCCTGCTAGGACCCTGACTGATAAA
>NW_027832404.1:0-270 GCF_054177405.1 Leptonychotes weddellii
GCTTTCTCAGTGGCGGAGAAACCAGAGGTGGTCCTTCAGGTTACTTGATGCTTTTTTGCCAAGCGAAGGCGTCAATGTCATTAAATCAAACCATTTTGGCTTCTGAGTCTTGCTTGTAGCTTACTTGTAAATGTTTTGGTTTGATAGTTACAAGAGAATTAAAGCATGCAGTGATGGTGGAAGTGCCCTATTTAAGTACGTGGTGGGAAATATGACCCCCCATAGCCTAAATGTGGCGTATATTTTAGTGGCTCAAAAAGAGCCCGGCCC
>NW_027832405.1:0-270 GCF_054177405.1 Leptonychotes weddellii
CAGGACTTTTTAACAGCTCTGCTGAGGGGTTCTAAGAGAGATCCAGGGTGAGACCCAGAAGCAGTTAGGATTGGGAGGCTCCTTATCATTCATCAGGAGTCCAGGCCCCTGGGCACACCTAGGAGCTGCGGAATCCAGCCTTTGGATGTGGGGGACGGGGGGAGGGTGTGCCTTGCTCAGAGAGGCAACTGGCTGCAGCAGGGTGGGAGGTGTAGGGCCTTGCCACCCAGAAAGCAGCGTTGAAAGCCAGGAGAATCCAGGAGCTTTCTC
>NW_027832406.1:0-270 GCF_054177405.1 Leptonychotes weddellii
GGAAGCAGGAGCGACTCTGCCTACGGAGCAGCTGGGACGCCTCCCTCAGGGCCCAGGGGACCAGGAGGCCGTGAGCATCAGGGACCCGCATGCGGTCACCATGCACCAGGCCTTGGCTTGAGCACTGACCCGGATCTGGACGTGGGGGCAGCACAAAGCGCAGGGTCGGGTGGCTGCCTGGGCAGAGCCGGGCCCCAGACTGATGGAGGAAACTGAAGGGCCAGCGACCCTTGCAGGAGCCCTCCCCTATCACAATCCTCGCTGACCCCC
>NW_027832407.1:0-270 GCF_054177405.1 Leptonychotes weddellii
AAAAGAAAGAAGAGGGTGCCTGGGTGGCTCAGTTGGTTAAGTGACTGCCTTCGGCTCAGGTCATGATCCTGGAGTCCCGCATCGGGCTCCCTGCTCGGCAGGGAGTCTGCTTCTCCCTCTGACCCTCCCCCCTCTCATGTGCTCTCTCTCATTCTCTCTCTCTCAAATAAATAAATAAAATCTTTAAAAAAAAAAAAAAGAAAGAAAGAAGAGTAGCAGTACTTGCTTTGGACAAAATAGGCTTTAAAACAAAGACCGTAACAAAAGATA
>NW_027832408.1:0-270 GCF_054177405.1 Leptonychotes weddellii
GTGGGGCGCCTGGGTGGCTCAGTCGTTAAGCGTCTGCCTTCGGCTCAGGTCATGATCCCAGGGTCCTGGGATCGAGCCCCGCATCGGGCTCCCTGCTCAGCGGGAAGCCTGCTTCTCCCTCCTCCACTCCCCCTGCTTGTGTTCCCTCTCTCGCTGTGTCTCTCTCTGTCAAATAAATAAATAAAATCTTTAAAAAAAATAAAAAAAGGAAAAAGTATCCTGTTTGGAAATTGAAGGAATGGAAAGAGGCATATGAGAGATAAATGCTAA
>NW_027832409.1:0-2363 GCF_054177405.1 Leptonychotes weddellii
CTTAATGACTGAGCCACCCAGGCACCCCTCCTTTTTCTTTTTTACTTTTAATTTATTTATGAGAGAGAGAGGGAGCAGAGCAAGCAAGAGAGAACACAAGTGGGAGGGGAGGGCCAGAGGGAAAGGGAGAAGCAGGCTCCCTGAGCAGGGGGCCTAATGTGGGGCTCGATCCTAGGAGGTCCCTTAACCTATCCTCATTTTTAAAATTCTTTTTTTTCTTTTTGGCTTGGAGGATTTCTACTACCCTGTCTTGCAGATCACTGTTCTGCAGCTTTCAATCTGCTGTTGATTCCCTCTGGTGTATTTTTCATTTCAGTTATTGTATGTTTTAGCTCTCATTGGTTCTTCTTTGTATGTTCTCTTTGTTGAAGTTCTCACTGAATCCATCCATTCTTCTCCCAAGTTTGCTGAGCATCTTTATGACCATTACTTTGAACTCTTTATCAGGTAGACTACTTATCTCTGTTTCATTTAGTTATTTTTCTGAAGTGTTGTATTGTTCTTTCATTTGGAGCATACTCCTCTGTCTCCTCATTTTGTCTGACTTTCTATGTTTGTTTCTGAAATTGTTATTTTCAACTTTTTCCCTCTTTAAAGTATGTTGCTTTGAACAATGAATGTTAGTTATAAAGTCAAGGAAGAAGAAAACATTTCTAAGTGTTGTCTGGTCATTTTTCTTGTTGGAACTGTGGTCGAGTAGGGGGCAGATGACATTGCCCTTCTTTTTCTGAGTTGAGAACACAGGAGTCAGGCAGATGGAGATAAGCTTAGTAACTTTATTACTAATACATACTAACAAATAGGAGGATATGGCTTAGGTAGGTAGCCACAGCGAGCTTCCCAGTACTTTATCCCAAATTAGGCACTTCCACGCACAGTTGTAATGGAAGGAACAAATGTTTGATGCCCATCCCACAAAGATGAGAGAAGACTTGAATTCATGTTACTATGGCAGGCACATCTTTTTTTTTTTTTTTTTAAGATTTTATTTGTTTATTTGAGACAGAGAATGAGAGAGAAAGAGAGAGCACATGAGAGGGGGGAGGGTCAGAGGGAGAAGCAGGCTCCCTGCCGAGCAGAGAGCCCGATGCGGGACTCGATCCAGGGACTCCAGGATCATGACCTGAGCCGAAGGCAGTCGCTTAACCAACTGAGCCACCCAGGAGCCCCCAGGCACATCTTTTTAAAGAAGAGATTTGGAACCATGTATGCATTGCTTAGTGCCTTCTCCCAAATTCACCCTTTAGGTAAATCTCCCTTCCTGTCATGAGGAAGGTAGAGAAAAATCCTCACATGGAAATGAAGGTTTACCTATAATTTCTGACTTGATTTAAATTATAATTAAAGTTAATCATGTCTTTTGTACATACCAACTAATGATGAGAGGTTGGACAGAGCATGCTAGATGGTAAAGAGAAATCTGTTTTGCATTTTAAATTTTGCTATAAATAACCCACAACATAGGTAACTCATTTGTTGATTGATTTTGATAAACCAAGTTTTATTTGAAGGAAATGAATAATTCTTTCAAGGAAGAATTTCCTCAGTTTCAGGTTCTTTGGTTCAACTAAAGATTTTTGCCTTCAAGTTCCTTGTCCTTTGGTTAAAAAAATTTGTGCTTATAAATTGCATATGTTGACTGTTACTAATAGGAGTTAAGATAACTTCTGTTCCTTTCTTTTTGTTCATGACTTTAAAATTTATAATTTAGTTAGAAAGCTATTTTGTGCCTAATGCCTGAACATTATTGAGCCACATTACAAAGTTTTATGTATTCATATTCTCTGAGTTATAGTTAAAAATGCATGCGTTGGGGCGCCTGGGTGGCTCAGTTGGTTAAGCGACTGCCTTCGGCTCAGGTCATGATCCTGGAGTCCCGGGATCGAGTCCTGCATCGGGCTCCCTGCTTGACGGGGAGTCTGCTTCTCCCTCTGACCCTCCTCCCTCTCATGCTCTCTGTCTCTCATTCTCTCTCTCTCAAATAAATAAATAAAATCTTTAAAAAAAAAATTAAAAAAAAAATGCATGCGTTGTTCCTGAATATGAGGAAGTAACTGGCATAAAACTCTAGGCTCAGTAAGATCTTAACCACATTCCTGGCTTGCAGCTAGGTGGTTTTTTTGACCTCAGGCAAACTGCAGTCTCTCTGGGGCCTTTTTGTCTCTTATGTAAAATTAGGGACTTTGACGAAGTTAGTGACTTTTATACCTTTGGAAAAACTTTTTTTCCAAAGAATAGAACTTGAATTTTTTTTTCCATTAAACTGTATTATATAAAACAGAGACAGGTAGAGCTGTTTAGCTAAAGGAGAGATGAGACTACACCTGTAGACTTCCTTGTTCCTCAATCCTGCTGTGTCCCCA
>NW_027832410.1:0-270 GCF_054177405.1 Leptonychotes weddellii
CTTTAAAGGTGGGATTATAAATGCCTACTTCCAACTCTTCTTGCTTTCCTACTTTAAAGGGGAAACTGGAAGCTTTTCCATGACATGTAACTCATAGCTACATACTAATGGAGTGTGACTCTAGCTGTATATATATTTTTTACATATGGATACTTCAAGCACCCCAGCCGTCCCAGGCACACAAGCAACATTCAGTAATGGTTTGTTGAGCTGAAATTAGTAGTTATACTGGAGAAGTACTGTTTAAATGAATGAATGCTTGATTCCTCC
>NW_027832411.1:0-270 GCF_054177405.1 Leptonychotes weddellii
AGAGAGTTGTTGCTATTCCTTTCTTCGATCTCCTGTTGGGGTTGTAGGTGTTCAGAATGGTTTGATCCCTCTCCAGCTGAATTCCTGAGAGGAGACGAAATCCAGGTCTCCTACTCCTCCGCCATTTTGCTCCGCCCGTAGAAAAGAAATTTTGACCTTTGATGTAGCCAGAGCTTTTGTTTCATTTAAATGTTGTTCCCCTGCATTATATTTAAATAGATATAAGATTATATAAACATTTATCAATAGCTTACTCTAGAGACTTCATAG
>NW_027832412.1:0-270 GCF_054177405.1 Leptonychotes weddellii
CATTTATTGAACATGATCTTTCATTCTCTAAACTCCCTGTTCTTTTTACCAAGGAATGTTGTCCTACAGTGGGTCCAATTAGAAATGTCTTATTTATCCTTCACAACTTAAAGTTAGGGTGTTGTCTTTTAGATGGAGATTATACCATCTCCCCACACTATTTTATGATATGATACGACATATGATATGACACACAATATGACATACAATATGACATATGATATGACTCATGATATGACATATGACATGATAATATCATATGACATATGA
>NW_027832413.1:0-270 GCF_054177405.1 Leptonychotes weddellii
CATGCCCCTATAGAAAGAAGACTCCAGAGAGCTCATTCTATCTCTCCACCATGGGAGGACACAGTAGGAAGGTGGCCACCCGCAAGCTGAGAGAGAGCCCTCATGAGAAATTGACGATGCTGGCACCCTGATCTTGGACTTCCCAGCCTCCAGAACTGTGAGAAAAAAATTCTGTTGTTTAAACCACCTAGTTTATGGTGTCCTGTACCAAGCTGTGGCCACCCAAGCTGACTAGGACACCATCATAAAACCCCAAGCCAGTCTTCTCTC
>NW_027832414.1:0-270 GCF_054177405.1 Leptonychotes weddellii
AAACCAAGTTTAAGAGCCACAGCTTCAGACAGACAAAATTTTAAAATGTACCTAAAACTTACCCCTCCTAATGCTCACTTATCAACCTCAGCAAACCCAATGCTGGCTTTTGCAATAAATATATTTTTTACTGGGAGATAATTGATATATAACATTACACCAGTTTCAGATGTACAACATAATGACTCGATACTTGTGTATACATATATTTTGAGGAAGTACATATGTGTGTATTAAGCTATGTGAATGCACGTATCTATAAATATTTCT
>NW_027832415.1:0-270 GCF_054177405.1 Leptonychotes weddellii
CCATTCCTTAAGTGTGGGCTGAACATAGTGACTTCCTTCCAAGGAGTATAGTATAGATATGGGGCACGGCGGGGGGGGGGGGGCGGGCAGTTAATACTCCCTTAAGCCAGAAGATCAAGGTTAATGCCAACAGTGATAAGTCATATCAATAATAGGTACTCTTGTTATGATCTGATGAGGATGGTCTTCCTCCCAATAAATTACCCCAGTCTAACCATGATAAAAACGTAAGACAAATCCTAATTGACAGTAATTCTACAAAATACCTGA
>NW_027832416.1:0-270 GCF_054177405.1 Leptonychotes weddellii
CTCGTGTTTCATGTTGGTGGGTGGTTATGGAGTGCATGCTCCGTGCACAGCACTGTTCTAGATCCTCCTTCATTCTGAGCCCTGGTCCTGACTGGGCAAGTCTCGGGCTGCTTTCTGTGGAGCAGGGACGCAGCCAATAAGACAACGTAGACCCCAGTGGGCCATAAGCTGGGAAAAACTGTGCAAGGGCAGTGGGTGATTAGGCTTTCTTGGGCTCTGCCCATTCCTCCCAAGGAAGGTACTTCTGGGGAAGGTTCCGGCTAGCTGAGC
>NW_027832417.1:0-270 GCF_054177405.1 Leptonychotes weddellii
ATGGCTCTCCAAAACCGAATAGCCCTTGCAGTCCCGACTGCAGTTCAAGGAGGCCCAAAATTAGATGGCTGGCTCCTAATGGACCCAATGGTTCTCTGTGGCTCTCACTTGTGTCCCTAGCTTCCCCCAGACTGGATAGCCCACCATTCTCTGGGTTTTGCCTGGATACACAGACGCATTCTTTTTTATTTATTTATTTTTTTTTTTATTCTTATGTTAATCCCCATACATCATTAGTTCTAGATGAAGTGTTCCATGATTCATTGTTTG
>NW_027832418.1:0-270 GCF_054177405.1 Leptonychotes weddellii
CTGCGACTTTGAATTAGCTGCCCTGTGAAGAGCCTGAAGAGTGGAGCTTCCTGGAGGAGGGGATTCTGGATGGACTGAGCCCCATCTTGTGGGAGCCTCCCCTTCGTGGGACAGTCGGTGGGAATGCTGGCTTCCCGCCTCGGCACTTTCTGTCCCCGGGTTCCCTACAGAGCCTGTGGCCCAGCTCGGGGACACCTGGGTTCTGGGTTCTAGGCCAGTGGTCTCCCATCTTTCAACTTCACAGGATAAACCCCACTCCACGCAATACCA
>NW_027832419.1:0-270 GCF_054177405.1 Leptonychotes weddellii
CTCTGTAAGGATGCAGGGCTGTGAACCCTATCCTATTTTCATTGAAATGCCAGCCTGGTGCAAAGGTTCTCTGTATATATTAATATTGCATAGGTCTCTGTCGTACCTACTCGAATCTGGAGCCTTAGCAAAGTGAAGCAGCCATAGACAATATATGGATGAACGAGCGGCTGGACCTGCTTCTTGGGCCATAGGACCCTGTGACACTGTAGGAAAATGTTCTGTGCCCTTTGTCACATCCTAACATTGGAACGTTAGGCAGAGACACCA
>NW_027832420.1:0-2363 GCF_054177405.1 Leptonychotes weddellii
GCAAACAATGAATCATGGAACACTACATCAAAAACTAATGATGTAATGTATGGTGATTAACATAACATAATAATAATAAAAAAAGAATACTAGTCCAAAGTAAACCTACACAAAATAAGTTCCATATATATATTTGAAAATATCATGGTACATCTCTTTCTTATAGATTCACAATTAAAAGCAGCATCATATTCTGAGAAATCATCCATTCATAAAGTGACCAAGCACTTAGGGGCATCTGGGTGGCTCAGTCAGTTAAGTGTCTGTCTTCGGCTCAGGTCATGATCCCAGGGTCTTGGGATCAAGCTCCGCATCGAGCTCCCTGCTCAGTGGAGAGCCTGCTTCTCCCTCTCCCTCTGCCCCCACTCCCCTGCTTGTGCTCTCTCAGTCTCTCTCTTGCTCACTCTTGCTCTTTCTCAAATAAACAAATAAAAATAAAATCTTAAAAAAAAATAACCAAGCACTTAGTATCTACTAGGTGCAGGCTCTGCTCTGGGCACTAAATATACAGCTGCAAATAAAACAGGAATAAAATTCATATTCCCTTGAGTGTTATGCCACATACTCTATGCCACATATTAAATTTTTATAATGGAAAGTAAAACAGAGAATATGATAAGTGAGGAAATGCTCTTTTTCATTTTTTATTGAATTATAACTTAAGTAGAATAAAGTACATAAATCTTATGTGTGCAGTTCAATTAATTTTTGTCTATTACTATGTGAACACCTAGATCAAGATGTAAGGGGTGCTATTTCAGAAAGTGGTCAGGAAAGTTCTCACTAATGAAGTGATACTTGAGCAGAAAGCTGAAGCAAGTGAAGAAGCAAGCATGTAGCTCTCAGAAGAAATAATTACACTTTACTTAAGGCAGTACTCTCCAATGGTTTGATCATGCAGTCCATTACCTATGAAACTGTTATATACTGAAGAAATGTCCTACATAATACACAGGGGTAGAGTAGGTGTGATGTTTTCAAACTGCCTTTCTTATGCTGCAATACTGTATCTTCTCAGAAATGATCTCTCCTCACCCAACAAAAATTCTTCATTCCAGACAAGACATATGAGAATCAATCCTCATGTTTATTTCCACTACTTTTTTTTCCCTTGGTGTACAGAGTTCTCTTCATTAACTGTTCCCTTCCCTGGTCTACTAAAAACTCCCTCAACATTCTAGGAGTTAACTTTAGTTTTCTTATATCATCCCTTTACCTTGTTTTTTTTTAAGGATTTTGAGAGAGGGAGAGAGAGCAAGCAAGCAATGGGGGAGGGTGGCGCAGAGGGAGAGGGAGAAGCAGATTCCACGCTGAGCAGGGAACCTGACTCGGGGCTTAATCCCAGGACCCTGGGATCATGACCTGAGCCCAGGGAGATGCTTATCCGACTGAGCCACCCAGGTGCCCCTCATTCCTTTACCTTTTATAGCACTAAAATAATCTACACACAATTTTTTCTATATATGTTTAATCTCATTTTCATTAAGTATGTACTTCATATTTCCATTTGTTTCTTATTTAAAATTTCTAGATCTACAATGAGATTTCCCATCAGATTATTCACTATGTCTACTTTTCTTTATTTTCTTGAGCATATTTGTAACAGTTGTTTTATTTTTTTAATTTTTTTTTTTTATTATTTATTTGCGAGAGAGAGAATGAGAGACAGAGAGCATGAGAGGGAGGAGGGTCAGAGGGAGAAGCAGACTCCCTGCTGAGCAGGGAGCCTGATGTGGGACTCGATCCCGGGACTCCAGGATCACGACCTGAGCCGAAGGCAGTCGCTTAACCAACTGAGCCACCCAGGCGCCCTGTAACAGTTGTTTTAAAGTCTTTGTCTGTTTATTCTAACTTCTAGGTAATCTCAGGATTACTTCTAGGTAATCTCAGGATTAGTTTTTATTGTCTTTTCCCTTGTCTAAGGGTAATACTTTTCCATTTTTTCACATATCAAGTAGATTTTGATTGCATGCTGGACATTGTTAATGATACATTCCGGAGAATTTAGCTTTTGTTATCTTTCTCTGAAAAGTGTTGACTTTGGCTCTGGCAGGCATTTGAGTTAATGGTAGATTTTCTGTAATCTGTTAGTCTTTTTTTTTTTTTAAAGATTTGATTTATTTATTTGACAGAGAGATACACAGCGAGAGAGGGAACACAAGCAGGGGGAGTGGGGAAGAGAGAAGCAGGCTTCCCACTGAGCAGGGAGCCCGACGCGGGGCTCGATCCCAGGACCCTGGGATCATTATCTGAGCCAAAGGCAGACGCTTAATGACAGCCACCCAGGTGCCCTGTAATCTGTTAGTCTTTTTTTTTTTTTTAAAGATTTTATTTATTTATTTGAGAGAGAGAATGAGACAGAG
>NW_027832421.1:0-270 GCF_054177405.1 Leptonychotes weddellii
CTGCCCACAGAAAGGATCAGCCTTTGGAGTTTATTTTATAAACTTCTGGCCTTTTAAAGGGAAAAAAAAATATATATATATATATATACACACATATATATAAGAGAGAGAGAAATACATATATAGAAATATGTATCTAGAAAGATATATATGTCTAGAAATATATAGAGAAAGATAAGTATCTAGGAATATATATATCTATATAATATATGGCATTGTTCTGCCTATGTTATTTCTGTAAAAGTGGTATTATACTGTATTAAATTGTGC
>NW_027832422.1:0-270 GCF_054177405.1 Leptonychotes weddellii
ACACATAGAGACCTAGAGTCTACTAAGCAGGAGATGAATCCACAATGGAATTGGATGAGTCACCAGAGGAAATAATTAAAAAAAGGTAAGGGAAGGTCAAAGAGAAAAACTATTATAATTCCATAAATTTAAGGGTTTGGAATAAAGATGAAACCTATTGAACGAAGTAGTGAATGTCTACTTTCAAAACTGGATACCTGGAGAGTAAACACCTAATTCTGCTTTTGCTACAACCTAAGCCCAGTAGTCTTAAAATTTACAATATTCCAT
>NW_027832423.1:0-270 GCF_054177405.1 Leptonychotes weddellii
CATGCACCCCTATGTTTATAGCAGCATTATACACAATAGCTAAGATGTGGAAGCAGCCCAAGTGTCCATCGACTGAGGAATGGGTAAAGAAGATGTGGTATATACATACAATGGAATATTATTCAGCCATAAAAAAGAATGAAATCTTGCCACTTGCAATGACATGGATAGAGCTAAAGTATAATGCTTAGTGAAACAAGTCAGTCAGACTTGGACTTTGAGTGGTCTGATACAAAAACAGACCCACAAATAGGAATATACTCTAACAAC
>NW_027832424.1:0-270 GCF_054177405.1 Leptonychotes weddellii
GGGCACCTACCCTATGTAGGATTACCATATAATTTATCATTCAAACCAATACAGTTCTGAAAGTGAGGCCACTAACTAATTATCATTAGGACTAAAACAAGGACCGCCCTGAGGAAACTGGAATTTAGGTTCCTGGAGCTATATGTGAAACACTGTGCATGATAATGGTGAGGACGTAACAATTATATGGAAATAGTTCTGCCCTCAAGTGTCTGGTAAAACAAATGAGGTATGTACTCAAAAAGTCACGCAACACTTGAAAGCATGGCA
>NW_027832425.1:0-270 GCF_054177405.1 Leptonychotes weddellii
TCTGCTTTTCCCATTGAAGTTTTACTTTCATCTGGAATTCAATTAGTTAATGTAACACGGACATGTTTCTTCTATATGCTTCCCCCATACCATGAGATCTGTAGCAATGCTGCTCCTCGACATCACGGTATCCATGCTCTTCTTCCCCACAGCTCTTTGGGGTATTCAGAATGATGGATGTTCACAGCTGCATATGTTTTTCTCTCCAAATGTTTTTGCAGCTAGAGGTAGCTATGGATTGCAGTTCTAGGAAATTCTATGTGGGCTCAA
>NW_027832426.1:0-270 GCF_054177405.1 Leptonychotes weddellii
CCAGGAGGCATCAGTGGTTCTCCATAGGGTCTTTTCCCTTCTCTACCCACAGGGAAGGAAAAGTACCTCTTGCAATCCAATGAGGGAGAAACTATAAAAGAGTCATTCAGAGGACTGAGGTGCCTTCACAAAGAGGAGACTGGCGTCTCAGTCCACAGTGGCTATCTGCTTACTTAGAGGTCTTGTGGATTTGCCCATTGTGCTTATTTGAGCAAGAGGAGAGGACAATTGGAGTGAGATGGCAGGGCTGAGAGAGGGCTGGCAGTGAAG
>NW_027832427.1:0-270 GCF_054177405.1 Leptonychotes weddellii
AAAAAAAAATCCCTTGTGCTAGCTTCACAAAACATAATTCCTGTCCTAAGTCACTCCTGAGGTATGTATGTGGCAGTAAAGAACATCATTCTAGAATCAGCTTATCTGGGTTCAAATCCCAATTTTTATCCTTTTTAGCTATGTGAACTTGGCCAAGTGGTTTAACCCAGTTGAGTTTCCATATTTCCTCAGAAAATTGTTGTTCACATTGCTGAAACTATTGCATGAGGATCAAATGAGACACATAAATTGCAAAAAAAAAAAAAAAAA
>NW_027832428.1:0-270 GCF_054177405.1 Leptonychotes weddellii
GAGGCAACAGGAAAGCACGAATCCCACTCACAGAAAGAAATAAAGAGGAACGAATACCCTCACCTCCCGGTGCAGTGGTTGGTGCTTCGTGGTTTGATCTTAGAAACGTGTCAGCAGACTTGAGTTCAAGAGGGCAAAACAGTAAGAGAGAAACAATCTGTGATTTTTCATTTTTGGAACACATAGATTTTTTTTTTTTAGATTTGAAGAAACTAAAAGGAATTTTAGCACTGGACTGTAATAATGTTGACACCCAAAGAAGAGATGAGC
>NW_027832429.1:0-270 GCF_054177405.1 Leptonychotes weddellii
AGTAAGGTTAGAAAAGAGCAACCAAACAAGGTTTCTTCTTATTGCCCAGGTGGCCACATAGTCAGTCCATTTCTGCCCATTTTGAGTCCCCACTTGGGCCTCGGCAGCATATGACAAAGAAGGAAATGGCAAATAGGTGCAAAGAGGAGAAGCATTTAGAGATACTTGGAGGGCCAACAGGTTGGTTCAATGCTATTCAAGCTACATGGGTTCACCCCTGACTCTGTCACTTATGAGCTGTATGGCCTTCCAGGCAAGTGACTTTGTATC
>NW_027832430.1:0-270 GCF_054177405.1 Leptonychotes weddellii
ACCCAGTGAGGAGGGGAGGAGCGACTCCACAGCCCCCTGGGACACCCTAAGCCTCAGCTTCCTCATCTGTGAAATGGGCCAAGAACCCGCCTCCCTCACGATGGCCAGGACCACATTTCTTTCCCCCATGGGTCTCTCTCTGGAGGCTAGCCCAGCACCAGGGGAGAGCCACCTACTGAATGAATGAATGAATGAATGAGTGTCATGAGGGTTCATGGCGCTGATCTACATGACCCCGTGTGTTTCCTGTAGGTGTTCCTGTGATTCTCC
>NW_027832431.1:0-2363 GCF_054177405.1 Leptonychotes weddellii
CTAAAACATCCACATAGTAATTAGTATGTACTCTAATTAGCTCAACCTTTTTCTGCCTCCTCTCTTCTTTTGAGCATTCCTTGGCAGTGCAAGAGGTTAAGAGGTTGCAAATGTAGAACCCTGTATAATTTTGTTATCATTAAGTATGTTTGATTCAATTACAACCTGAAAAGGAATGGTGACTTCCTTAGCTCTTTCCTTATTACTTTAAGGCTTAATTATGTTTATATATTTCCGGTGTAAATGATAATACATTATTTACCTCATTTATTATGTGTAAATATATTTTTTATTGTGATAGAAATAGTTAAAGGGTGACTTAAGGTAAAATGACAGCTCTTTAGAAATTTCTTTCTTAGCCTGAACCAACTACCACCTAACATACCTATGAGGCTAGCATGAGGATAAAAACTTCTAACAGCACTACCCATTAAGCTTTTTGAGGGCCAGCACATTGGCAAAATCTCAGATTTTTTTCTGCTAACTACAGAACTTCTGGTGCTGAAATACTTCTGATATTGATGATGCATGTGTGTTTTGCCATTTGACATGCAGCAAATCCAAATGTACTTACCTTGAAAATAAATACAGTTATGTTTGCTCTTTGCTACATTGGCCCTATTTCAAAGATTCTTCCAGCAGGTCTTGTCTAAGAAGTCAAACATCTATTGTGTTGGTATTGTCTGAATAAGAACCCAAAGTATTGGGACGCCTGGGTAGCTCAGTCGTTAAGTGTCTACCTTTGGCTCAGGTCATGATCCCAGGGTCCTGGGATCGAGCCCCGCATCAGGCTCCCTGCTCGTGGCGAAGCCTTCTTCTCCCTCTCGACCCCTGCCTCTGCTTGTGTTCCCTCTCTCACTGTCTCTCTCTCTGTATCAAATAAATAAATAAAATCTTAGAAAAAAACCAACAACAAAGTATTGTTTCCCTAACCCAAATTACATTAGCATCTCATTTTATGGTTCATGTGGATAACTGGAAAAAAAAAAAAAGAACCTGAAGGGGAAATTGACAATGAATCACCACATCCTACTTCAAAAAATGAAATTCCTCACGTGCAGGGTTTGGATGGCTGGATGGTAAAAATACATAGTATTTTGTGTTGTCCATCCATTCACTGTAAGGGAGATGCACTCGCAGAGCAGGTGGACACTCTATTTTCTTTTTATTTATTTATTTTTTTTTAAGATTTTATTTACTTATTTGAGAGAGAGAGATATAGCAAGAGAAAGAGCACAAGCAGGGGGGAGAGGGAGCCTGACATGGGGCTCAATCCCAGGATCCGGGGATCATGACCTGAGAGATAGGCAGCCGCTTAACGACTGAGCCACCCAGGTGTCCCTGGACATTGTACTTTCATTTAGCAGAACTGTACAAAAGGTCATATTGAGCAACCTATCCTCTGTGTGCAGACCTCACAAGAATATTTTTACTCACATGTATTTGGGTGAGATAAATAGAAATTCATATTACTGTTTATTAGCAAACCCCCTATCTGGACAAATCTCTTCTAATTTGAGGAAGAAAAAATAAAATAATGTGGCTTATTATCAGAAGCTATAAATTGAAATTGAAAGCTTATCGTGAAGATTTAAAGGGAGAGCAAACTTCATAAAATAGGTTACATCTTAGAGACCCAATATTTTAAGAAGATATTTTGTGTTTTTATGGGTTAGAAAGATGTCGCCTCTGTGAAACAAAAGCAAAAATTAGAAGATATATGGAAAATATAAACTAAGAAGAATATTGTCAGGA
Organism: Leptonychotes weddellii; assembly: GCF_054177405.1. Lineage (NCBI taxonomy): Eukaryota > Metazoa > Chordata > Mammalia > Carnivora > Phocidae > Leptonychotes > Leptonychotes weddellii. The sequence goes on from NW_027832431.1 coordinate 1,756, forward strand.
TGGATTTAAAGTCAGTGGTGAAGATGAAAAGAGGTGAAATAAATTAAAAGAAAAGTAAAAAAAAAAGAGTAATAGAATAATTAAAATCAACATTAGAGGATTTATTGAGTATTATTGATCCCATGGAAAAGAGATCACTAATGAGGTGACAAACTTGAGAACATTTTCCTGATTTAGAAGGAAAGCAGATAGAAATAAACTTAATGAGTGATGGTGATTGACATGGAAATTCAAATTACAGATTAACTAGGAAGAATCCAAAGCAAGAACGATGGACAATTGTTTTTACAAAAATTTGAAAAATAAAAACAAATTCTAGATCCTATAAGCATCCAAAATATGTTAACTAGAAAGAAATACAAATTAAGCTCATCTGAAGCTTCCATCATGCTGTACTAAATTCCTGAAGCAATGAATAAACAGTATACAGTTTTAAGAGAAAAATATTATCAACCAAAAACATTATACATAGTCAATTTCACCCCTAATTAGCCTAAGGGAGAAATGGATGTTAATATATGCAATAACTTAGAAAAGATGGCTCCTCAACATCCATTTTGAACACAAAAATATGCTGAAACCAATCAGGCTTGTTTAAAGATAAGATA
>NW_027832432.1:0-270 GCF_054177405.1 Leptonychotes weddellii
ATGAACAATGAATCATGGAACACTTCATCTAGAACTAATGATGTAATGTATGGGGATTAACATAAGAATAAAAAAAAAAAAAAGAAAATATAAAAAAAAAAAGAATAGAAGGGTATATAACCTGGAGTTAAGATTAGAATTATTTTTACCAAGGTTGACAATCCATAAATTGCATTGTAAAAGATAAAAAGGAATTAGCTAATAGGAAGGGTCTCTTCCAAGCAGAGATGCATATGCACTTAGGTCAGAAACACTTGCATAGAAGGTGGG
>NW_027832433.1:0-270 GCF_054177405.1 Leptonychotes weddellii
AATTTCCTTGTGTTGGAAAGACATTGCAGCCCTGGATTTTGTTTCTATTGCTCTCTATTCTTGTAGTGGCCAAATTGTGAAGCAGGTGGCAGTCTGCCCTTCAGTGGCTGAATGTATCACGACTGACCCAAGTCTCTCCAAAGTCTAGGTTCACTGAAGGTCCCAGTAGGTCTCGTTTCAAATTCCATTACAGCCTTATCATTAATAAATATAATTTGTTACATTTTTTACATGAAAATATGTAACTCTCCTTCTATTTTGATCTGACTC
>NW_027832434.1:0-270 GCF_054177405.1 Leptonychotes weddellii
ACCCCTCTGCTGACTCTGGGCTCCGAGCGGGTCCACCCTGGCGCTGCACAGACCGGGAGACCAGGACACCCTGTGACAGCCCAAGACTCGTCCTCCCCTCAGGATCGGCTCCCCCACCCCGCAGCTTCCTCTTCACCACCCACCAGGGACCCCCGGGCCTGTGTGCTTACCCCGGGGTGCAGCCCCTGCACCCACGAAAAGGGGTCGGGGCTAAGAAGCGTCCGGCTGCTGCGCGGGGGCGGGGGCGGTGCTGCTGTCGGGGCGGAGCTA
>NW_027832435.1:0-270 GCF_054177405.1 Leptonychotes weddellii
ACTTAATGGACAGTGAACCCTTCCTTGTGCTATCACGGTAAATTTTTTCTACTTTCTTCGCTATGTCACACTGCATTGCAATGAAAAGTTGGCACATCTGTTTCCCCTTCAGCCTGTGACCTCCTTGGGGTTATACTGAGCCTTCTAGCATATGCCTTCATGTCTTCACATAGTAGGAACTCACTGGATGCTTGTGGAATTAATCCGTTAAAATCATCTCTACACACACGCACACACACACACACCTGGACTGAAGGGGCTTTAAGGTAA
>NW_027832436.1:0-270 GCF_054177405.1 Leptonychotes weddellii
ATAATTCCTCTTCGTCTTTAAAAATAACTGAACATGTGAATAAAACAGTACATGTGTTAATGTGGAACATAATGACGTTTTTTGATTGCCTTTACAACGCTACTTTTTTCTTTTAAAGTGATATAATATAATCAATTATGTCTTTATATTTCCCAAAATGCATTAACAGAGGCTCTGTCAAATATACCCGTCTCTTATTGATAAAATCGAAGATGGCGGAGGAGTAGGAGACCTGGATTTCGTCTCCTCTCAGGAATTCAGCTGGATAGG
>NW_027832437.1:0-270 GCF_054177405.1 Leptonychotes weddellii
CTTGTTTCCATAACCCCCAAATCATGGATGATCCCAAAGGCATGCTGGCTGTCAGATGAATGTTAATAATTTGCCCTGATAACTGGCATGTCCTGGAGGGGCCTGAAGCTCCTCTTGTTGGGCTGATCTAGCTTGTGGAGATTTCCCTTCTCAAGTAGTTCATATCGGGTATAATAACAGCATTACCAGCTTGGACATTCCCCTTTGCATTTTTACAGTAGGACCCATCAACAAACAGAATTAGATCAGGATTAGTCAAAGGGGCATCTC
>NW_027832438.1:0-270 GCF_054177405.1 Leptonychotes weddellii
CCCATTCATCTATTGATGAACACTAGGTTGATATGAAATCTTGGCTATTGTGAATAATTCTGCAATAAGCATAAGTTACATATATCTTTTTGAGTTAGTGTTTTTGTTTCTTTCACATAAATACCAAGATTTGGAAATACTTGGTCCTTTGGTATTTCTATTTTTAATTTGTTGAGGAAGCTCCATACTGTTTTTTATAACAACTGCACCAATTTACCTTACCACCAACAGTGTACAAGGGTTCCCTCTTGTCCATATCAATGCTAACAC
>NW_027832439.1:0-270 GCF_054177405.1 Leptonychotes weddellii
GAATTCTGCCCTCATGATCCAGTAGTTGTTTATCTCTTTTTTTCAGCTTCTTTATTTTCAATCATTTGGTCTTCTATATCACTAATTCTGTCTTCTGCCTCATTTATCCTAGCAGTTAGAGCCTCCATTTTTTATTGCACCTCATCAATAGCCTTTTTGATTTTGACTTGGTTAGATTTCAGTTCTTTCATTTCTCCAGAGATGGTTTCTCTAAGATCTTCCATGCTTTTTTCAAGCCCAGCTAGTATCTTTAAAATCATCATTCTCAAC
>NW_027832440.1:0-270 GCF_054177405.1 Leptonychotes weddellii
AATTTTATTTTATTATGTTATGTTAGTCACCATACATTACATCATTAGTTTTTGATGTAGTGTTCCATGATTCATTGTTTGCATATAATACCCAGTGCTCCATTCAATACGTGCCCTCCTTAATACCCATCACTGTGCTAACCCATCCCCCCATCCCACTCCCCTCTAAAACTCTCAGTTTGTTTCTCAGAGTCCATAGTCTCTCATGGTTCGTCTCCCCCTCCGATTCCCCCCCTTCATTTTTCCCTTCCTACTATCTTGTTTCAGAGG
>NW_027832441.1:0-270 GCF_054177405.1 Leptonychotes weddellii
AGCATTGGAGCAGAAACTCAGCTGCCCCTACAGACCCCCGGGGCTAGGGTCGTGTGCAGTCCAAGCCACAGCACACACACACACACACACACCCAGCACAGAGAGTGGGACCTACATGGGGCTTAGCAGATCCGATCATACGTGGACACACGGCCCCTATGCTTACACACTCAGTCGTCACCCATAGGCGAAATTACACCCCAGGAGGGACACCCCCAATGTCCCCTCTCATGTGCAACACCACGTGGTGTTTGGCCACACCCAGTGGGA
>NW_027832442.1:0-2363 GCF_054177405.1 Leptonychotes weddellii
AGGGCACTGGCATCCCATGTGTGGACACGGAAATAATGTTTTAACCTGTTTTCTTCAGACATGTATCATATAACCTCACCGATATGAGGAATTCTTAATCTCAGGAAACAAACTGAGGGTTGCTGGAGTGGTGGGGTTGGGAGGGATGGGGTGGCTGGGTGATAGACATTGGGGAGGGTATGTGCTATGGTGAGCGCTGTGAATTGTGCAAGATTGTTGAATCTCAGATCTGTACCTCTGAAACAAATAATACTTTATATGTTAAAAAAAAAAGAAGAAGAAGATAGCAGGAGGGGAAGAATGAAGGGGGGGAAATCAGAGGGGTAGACGAACCATGAGAGACTATGGACTCTGAGAAACAAACTGAGGGTTCTAGAGTGGAGGGCAGTGGGGCATGGGTTAGCCTGGTGATGGGTATTAAAGAGGACACATTCTGCATGGAGCACTGGGTTTTATACGCAAACAATGAATCATGGAACACTACATCAAAAACTAATGATGTAAAGTATGGTGATTAACATAATACAAAAAAAATAATAATAACCTGTTTTCTTCCTTGCACCTTTCCTTATATCTTGACTCCTTCCAGTCTATTCTCCACAAAGACTAGATGATCTTGTTAAATCAGACCATGTCACTTCTCCACTCTGAATTCCAATCTCACTTAAAATACATCCCCAAACCTTTATGATCTTAGGCTCAGGTACTTCTCTAATCTATCTGCTATCTCCCTTTGTCCAGTTATGAATTACATAGAATTTTTTTAACTACAAGCATGTTGTTAGCATTTAACAGGTCAAACAAATGAAAGGCAAATACCCATCTATGTTAATTTAAAATGAAATATGTTTTTAAAAATAAACAGTGGAGGCCAGGTTCTTCCGTTGCCTCAGGCATTCTAATTTGGTCAGATAGGTTGTTCACTTTAAATAATGCTGAAGTAACTGTCATTAAATGAAAGGATAGTAGCACCTGTAAGATGTAAGAGAATTGTTGTGATCTTGCAAAAATAATGTTAGAAGTCTTCTGGAAACAAATAATTTGGCAAGATTCAAAAGAAATTACGCATGAGAGTCAAATGGGTTCCACTTGCCTGGATTAAATATGTAACAGAAATCAGGATCCATCCTCTCTTTAAGTCATGGAGAAATGTCCCACCATATTATAGTTTACTGCTCAATTAAGTGCTTTATGGAGGGTTTGTGGATTTTCCTTACTTTAAAGCATACTGCATCAACAACTATCAAATGGAATATGAGGGTCCATTGTTCTGAGCAGTGTGAAAAGCCTTATGGTCTTTTTTTTTTTTTTAGGAATAGCAATGCACTTTATTTTTTTATTATTATGTTAATCACCATACATTACATCATTAGTTTTTGATGTAGTGTTCCATGATTCATTGTTTGCGTATACCACCCAGTGTTCCATGCAGAACTTGCCCTCTTTAATAACCATCAACAGGCTAACCCATCCCCCCAACCCCCTCCCCTCTAGAAACCTCAGTTTGTTTTTCAGAATCCATAGTCTCTCATGCTTTATCTCCCCCTCCAGTTTCCCCCCCTTCATTCTTCCCCTCCTGCTGTCTTCTTCTTCCTTTTTTTTTTTTTAACATATAAAGTATTATTTGTTTCAGAGGTAGAGGTCTGTAATTCAACAGTCTTACACAGTTCACAGCGCTCACCATAGCACATACCCTCCCCAATGTCTATCACCCATCCACCCCATCCCTCCCACCCCCCCAACACTCCAGCAAACCTCAGTTTGTTTCCTGAGATTAAGAATTCCTCATATCAGTGAGGTCATATGATACAAATCTTTCTCTGACTGACTTATTTCGCTCAGCATAATACCCTCCAGTTCCATCCACGTCGTTGCAAATGGCAAGATTTCATTCTTTTTGATGACTGCATAATATTCCATTGTATATATATATACCACTTCTTCTTTATCCATTCATCTTTTGATGAACATCTTGGCTCTTTCCAGAGTTTGGCTTTCTGGACATTGCTCTATAAACATCAGGGTGCACGTAGCCCTTCAGATCCCTAAATTTGTATCTTTGGGGTAAATATCAAGTAGTGCAATTGCTGGAACGTATGGTAGCTCTATTTTCAACTTTTTGAGGAACCTCCATACTGTTTTCCAGAGTGGCTGCACCAGCTTGCATTCCCACCAGCAGTGTAGGAGGGTTCCCCTTTCTCCGCATCCCTGCCAACATCTGCCATTTCCTGACTTGTTAATTTTAGCTATTCCGACTGGTGTGAGGTGGTATCTCACTGAGGTTTTGATTTGGATTTCCTTGATGCTGAGTGATGTTGAACACTTTTTTCATGTGTCTGTTGGCCATCTGGATGTCTTCTTTG
>NW_027832443.1:0-270 GCF_054177405.1 Leptonychotes weddellii
ACCCCTCTGCTGACTCTGGGCTCCGAGCGGGTCCACCCTGGCGCTGCACAGACCGGGAGACCAGGACACCCTGTGACAGCCCAAGACTCGTCCTCCCCTCAGGATCGGCTCCCCCACCCCGCAGCTTCCTCTTCACCACCCACCAGGGACCCCCGGGCCTGTGTGCTTACCCCGGGGTGCAGCCCCTGCACCCACGAAAGGGGGTCGGGGCTAAGAAGCGTCCGGCTGCTGCGCGGGGGCGGGGGCGGTGCTGCTGTCGGGGCGGAGCTA
>NW_027832444.1:0-270 GCF_054177405.1 Leptonychotes weddellii
TCCGCCTTCGGCTCAGGTCATGGTCCCAGGGTCCTGGGATCGAGCCCCGCATAGGGCTCCCTGCTCTGCGGGGAGGCTGCTTCTCCCTCCTCCACTCCCCCTGCTTGTGTTCCCTCTCTCGCTGTGTCTCTCTCTGTCTAATAAATAAATAAAATCTTTAAAAAAAAAAAAGTCCATTCTAGGGAGAGCTGAAATGCAAAGTCAGATGAAGCAAGATAAACATTTCTCATTTGAGCTTGTCCTATTTAGGTGATCTTTCAGAAGTCTCCA
>NW_027832445.1:0-270 GCF_054177405.1 Leptonychotes weddellii
ATGGATCATGGATCACCACATCAAAAACCAATGATGTATTGTATGGTGACTAACATAACATAATAAAATTTAAAAAAAAAATCAGAGAAAAAAAAAAACGCATTGGTTGAAAAACCTCTGGGATACAGCAAAGGTGGTCCTAAGAGGGAAGTATATTGCAATACAAGCCTCTCTCAAAAAATTAGAAAAATCCCAAATACACAAACTAACCTTATACCTAAAAGAGCTGGAGAAAGAACAACAAATAAAGCCTAAACCAAGCAGGAGAAG
>NW_027832446.1:0-270 GCF_054177405.1 Leptonychotes weddellii
CTGCCCACAGAAAGGATCAGCCTTTGGAGTTTATTTTATAAACTTCTGGCCTTTTAAAGGGAAAAAAAAATATATATATATATATATACACACATATATATAAGAGAGAGAGAAATACATATATAGAAATATGTATCTAGAAAGATATATATGTCTAGAAATATATAGAGAAAGATAAGTATCTAGGAATATATATATCCATATAATATATGGCATTGTTCTGCCTATGTTATTTCTGTAAAAGTGGTATTATACTGTATTAAATTGTGC
>NW_027832447.1:0-270 GCF_054177405.1 Leptonychotes weddellii
CAGTGTAGGACAGCACATTGACGTGTTCTCAGTTATTTTGGGGGAAATGGCTAAGAACATGGACTTCGACATCAGACATACCTGGATTCACATTTCACCTTTGCCGCTGGCTGTGCAACGCGGGCAAATTGCTTCCACTCTCCAACACTGTCTTCTCATCTGTACAATGGGGACACCAGTTCCTCTGTCATGGGCCTGAAGGGTGGATAAATGAGGTGACGCACGTAGGGCACGGAGCAGGGCATCTGACACACAGTAGCTTCTGTAGAG
>NW_027832448.1:0-270 GCF_054177405.1 Leptonychotes weddellii
ATCCAACCATCCAACATCGTCCTCTTCAAAAAGGAATCACAGACCCAGTGGCACTGCTGAGAAACCGTACCAGGTCTGGATGGAAACTTCAAATGGCAAGGGTAGAATGTAATTAAGAAAAGTTAGCTGCCCAATGTCCACAATAGCCAAACTGTGGAAAGAGCCAAGATGTCCATCGACAGATGAATGGATAAAGAAGATGAGGTATATATATACAATGGAATATTATGCAGCCATCAAAAGGAATGAGATTTTGCCATTTGCAACGAC
>NW_027832449.1:0-270 GCF_054177405.1 Leptonychotes weddellii
AGTAAGGTTAGAAAAGAGCAACCAAACAAGGTTTCTTCTTATTGCCCAGGTGGCCACATAGTCAGTCCATTTCTGCCCATTTTGAGTCCCCACTTGGGCCTCGGCAGCATATGACAAAGAAGGAAATGGCAAATAGGTGCAAAGAGGAGAAGCATTTAGAGATACTTGGAGGGCCAACAGGTTGGTTCAATGCTATTCAGGCTACATGGGTTCACCCCTGACTCTGTCACTTATGAGCTGTATGGCCTTCCAGGCAAGTGACTTTGTATC
>NW_027832450.1:0-270 GCF_054177405.1 Leptonychotes weddellii
TAAACTGAATGTAACCAATTACACTGGTAGCTCATTAATTTTTAACCTTTCTCTAGTCTTACTGTATTTAAAGGTACACATTTCCATCTGAGTACCATCTTACCTGCACCCTACAAGTTTTGATATCATTCAATTTGAGTATTCTCTCATTTTTATTTTATTTTCTTCTTTGACCCATTAGTTATTTGGAAATGTCTCTGTCAGTTTGCATCAGAATTTTCAAAGTTAAGCTTTTAAACTGATTTCTAATTTAACTTACATTAGACAATA
>NW_027832451.1:0-270 GCF_054177405.1 Leptonychotes weddellii
AGCTTTTTCTGTTTTGGTGAGGATAGTAGTAGATTCGTTTTAGGATTTATAAAAAAGTGATAAAAAAAAAAACACTAGAATCACGATCAGGCAAGGTAGAATTTTGTTATCAGAAGGAAGACAAAGGGAAAGCCACCAAACGCTGCATTTGTGTAGGACAGTGGCGGATCCCATCAGTGGCTGCTACCTCTTAGGGTTCCCTGCTGCAGGGCATGCTGCCGCAGACCTCACTGGCAGTTGAGAATTGACATTCAACCAGCAATGGCTGTA
>NW_027832452.1:0-270 GCF_054177405.1 Leptonychotes weddellii
ACCATCCTCTGGGGAGTGGGAGGAAAATAGTGAAGTCTTAAATTTTTTTAATTTTAAAAAAAGAAAATTACAAAAAAAAGGTCTACAAATTTTAATAGATGGATTGGCACTGGGCGCCTATTTGGTCTCTATGTATAGAGATCAAATATAGAGTCACATATTTAGCTAGGATGGAGCCAGAATGCCCAAAGCCAGTGTTTTGGTTTTTCTAACCTTCGCCATCATCATTTGAGCCCATTGGCCACAGAATCTGACTCCAGGTTTAGTGCT
>NW_027832453.1:0-2363 GCF_054177405.1 Leptonychotes weddellii
CTCTGGGATCAAGGCCCTGGCTCAAGGTCCCAACCCTAGGACTACAGAGAACTAAGACCATCAGGCCCCAGGCACTCTGGAGCTGTGTCCCCTCCATGGAGCTTCTCCTGATGCGCTCCCCCAACCACTATATTTGCAACCTCCAACACTCCTTCCTCCCCCTAGGCCATGATCATCCTGAGGGTAGGGAGTCTATCTGACCCACAATGTCCCTTCAGCACCAGGCACCGGCGCCTGGTCCCTAAGCAGCACTTAATGATTATAGCAAAAATAATTTAGTAAATCCCTCTTTAGTCCTAATTGTTCATTCAGCCTCAGTTGTTCCCATCACTCTTCTAATATTTGATTCTCTGTTATTCAATTAAGTAACGTGAACAGACTACCCTTGAAGGAATAATGAGCATTAACATACTTTTACAAAATTTCATTGAGGGGTGCCAGCCTCAGTTGGTGGAGCACATGACTCTTGATCTCGGTTGGGGTTGTGAGTTCGAGCCCACGTTAGGTGTAGAAATTACTTAAAAATAAAATGTTAAAAAATTTCAATGAATATTCAAGTCAGAGATTTATACACCAGTACACCCAATCAATCATCCCAAATCCTAGGACTCTTCAAGCACCAAGTAAACAGGAAGATGAGAATACAAAGTATTTGGGTAAGGGAGCCAAACAAGGCCCTGAAGTTAATCCTTCCCAAGAAATTTGTAGCTGAAGCTTCTAGAAAATGCCAGTGCCCGGCCAGAGGGAAAAGGCTCTCTCAGTTCTCTGGCTCTATTCCTTCTACACCAACTGTTAGCTAATCCCAAACTCATACTTTCCAGTGGTGGACACCAGCTCAGAGTGCCTGTTAATAGTTCTAATGCAAACCTATGAAAGAAATCCACTACAGACCCTCCCAAAATAAATTAATAACCAAATCCCAAATATTATCTTCTTTAGCTGTCAAACTACTTTGAAATTTAAAAATAGTATCGATATATTATTGCTTCTTCACTAAGTATCTCAGAACCAATAAAACAACTTAAAAAAATGGCAGAGATTCAGAAATTAAGAATGGAAAACTGTCTCTTTTTCAAAACCTTCCAAAAATTCCCTTGACTATCTTGAGAATTTCATAGGGATAAAAAATTAATAATAATCTCGGTGTGGATACCAATTTGTTCACAAATTTCCTATTTAGCGCTGAAATCACAGATATTTACTGGACACCTGCTATTGTCGAGATATTCAGAAATCATTAAATGTTAATTAATAGAGCATCTAGACCAAGGTTACAATCGTGACCTCGCTCCAGCACTTCTCAGTGTATGGGACCTCAGACAAATCCCTCTCCTTTCCACCTCAGCTTCATCAGGGACAGAGCAGTGAACATGCCCCTGCCCCAGGACCACCGTGAGGGGACTCCAACAGCCAATCCAGGGCCTGGCAGAGCCCCTGGCAGCGTCAGTCCACAACAATGCAGGTTCCCAAGCACCCGTTTCTCACGAGGCTGGCGCTACATTAGTTATCCACCTCTGACCACAGCAGGGGAGAATTGACACACAAGTCAGTCAGTGGCACATTATAAACTCAGGGCCTGGGAAACACAGGCACTACAGAGCCCCTAAGAGGCTCTCACATGGAGACAGAGTCTAAGGAAAACTCCTGTGGAATGAATGATGCTGTCACTGACTTCTGAATGAGCCAAGCCAGAAAAGGAAGAAGAGCAAAGAGGCCCAGGTGCACGGTATCCCACAGTGCCAGCTCAGAGCCAGGAGTGGTGAGGGCTAAGTTCTAGAGACAGAAGTAGCAACCCGACCCCTGACGGCCTCTCAACACCAGCCTACAGCTCTTGACTGGACTCTGTGAGTTGAGGGGACAGCCTCTCATAGGAGTCCTCATAACATCTAGAGTTCAGAAGGGCAGCTTCTTAAATCCCAGCGAAATGGCAATTACGTTAGAGCCAAAGGAGTGAGGTGACCACATCTATAACAAGGTGGGAAGAAGCCAGAGGAAGGACATTTCCTTCAGAAAACTACACAAATTCTACTCCGTGTTTTAGTTTTTTTTTTGTTTTTATTTTTTTTTTTTATAAATGTTAGCCATTATTATTATTTTTTTAAAGATTTTATTTATTTATTTGACAGAGAGAGAGAGAGCACAGATAGAGTGGCAGGCAGAGGGAGAGGGAGAAGCAGGCTCTCCGCTGAGCAGTGAGCCCGATTCGGGGCTTGATCCCGGGACTCCGGGATCATGACCTGAGCTGAAGGCAGACGCTTAACCGACTGAGCCACTCAGGCGCCCCTCTACTCCGTGTTTTAAAGATGAGGAAACCGAGGGACGCCTGGGTGGCTCAGTTGGTTAAGTGACTGCCTTTGGCTCAG
>NW_027832454.1:0-270 GCF_054177405.1 Leptonychotes weddellii
AAAATTTGGTGAAAAGTAGTACCTCTAAAGCACATTTCTGTACAAGAAAGACCTACTTTGAACTCTGGTCTAGATATTTACGTATCAAAGTATGAAAATGATCTAGCAACAATTAGACAATTTGTACATGAGTAGGTGATAACATGCGGTGTGAAATGAGGGACAGAGAGAAGTTAACAGTACCTGATGTACTGAAGCCACTATGTGTCCCGGTGATGGATTTGATGGTGTTTATGGAAAATCTGCTGGGTGGATCAAGACATCTATATA
>NW_027832455.1:0-270 GCF_054177405.1 Leptonychotes weddellii
AAAAAAAAAAGAGAATAAGCATTTTTATGGAGGAGGGTAAAAAAATGAATTTTAATTAGTGGCGATCCAAATCCCAAAAAACTTAATAAATAAATAAATAAATAAATAAATAAGCATTGACCCCTGCCTCTTCTGACATATTTCGGTCATCCACTTTGGGATGCTACACTTGTAATCACGAAATGCTATAAGGAAAACAGCAGTGACCTTGGACATTGCTGATCAAGAAGTGGCTTCCTCAGGAGGTCACTTGACGTCTCTCTAGAGCAA
>NW_027832456.1:0-270 GCF_054177405.1 Leptonychotes weddellii
AGCGGGGAGCCCGATGCCGGGCTTCCAGGACCCTGGGATCATGACCGGAGCCAAAGGCAGACACTTAACCAACTGAGCCACCCGGGCGTCCCTTATTTCTTTTAAAAATGAAACAGAAGGTGGCCTCTGGTCACGCCTTATACACCAAAGAAATTACTAGATGCTCCCTTGTGGACAGCAGAGCCATTGACTTGGTGACGCATATGTTCTCACCTGCCCAAGAAGGAGAAAAAGATGTCCAATTAAGGTAGAATCTTGCCAGAAAGGAAG
>NW_027832457.1:0-270 GCF_054177405.1 Leptonychotes weddellii
ACCTTAAAGCTTGTCATTAATTAATTATTTTCAGTCAACTAAAAATATGTTTTCTTTGAGAAGGGGCCCTGTTTGCCCAAATTAGCCAGAACCCCATCAGGTAGGACAGGACAGCGATGAAACATGGTTGAGGCTGATTCTATAGGGGTCAAAAACAACTGAGATTACTGGTAAGGTCTGGATGGGGTCAGTTCAGGACGAGGTCCTTAATAAGACTGTGGTCAGAGGGTGGGTGATGGGGGTCCATTTGACCGGCAAGGGGAACAAAGG
>NW_027832458.1:0-270 GCF_054177405.1 Leptonychotes weddellii
TGCAATGCCAAACGGAAGTGGGCAGAATGGACATCTTTGCTTCATTTCTGGTCTTTGCAGAAAGCATTCCAGTTTTTCACCATTAAGTGTAATGGTAATGGTGATCTTTTGTGCTTCAACAGGTTGAGGGATTTCCCTTACATTTGTATTTTGTTAATGTTTTTTTCGTGAATGGGTGTTGGATTTTGTCAATTGCTTTTGCTGTGTCTATTGGGATGATTCACCATCTGAGTGTGTCATCTGTTTCCTGCTAGGACCCTGACTGATAAA
>NW_027832459.1:0-270 GCF_054177405.1 Leptonychotes weddellii
GCACAAACAATGAATCATGGAACACTTCATCTAGAACTAATGATGTAATGTATGGGGATTAACATAAGAATAAAAAAAAATAAAGGCTGTAATTTTCTTTTATCCAACGTGGCCCCAGCAACTTACATAATAGTGGCTGGCAATGATCACAAATGTCTTCTTTCTTATCTATCCCTCACTTGGTTAATACGTGTTTATGAAAAAGTAAAACACTGCTAAATTATACTACAAAGAACGTTGGTAGAGGCTATTCGTGGCTGATGTCTACAA
>NW_027832460.1:0-270 GCF_054177405.1 Leptonychotes weddellii
CATTTAGAGTAATTATTGATATGTATGTACTTACTGCCATTTTGTTAACTGTTTTCTGGTTGTTTTTGTAGTTCTTTTCTGTTCTTCTCTTGATCTCTTTCCTTGTGATTGATGACTTTCTGTAGTGTTATTCCTGGCTTTCTCTTTATTTTAGGTTTCAGGTTTGTGGTTATCATGAGGTTCATATATTGCATCCTAAGTTTATAACAGTTTATATTAAGTTGATGGTCACTTAATTTTAAACATATTCTAAAAGAACAGTTTTATTCC
>NW_027832461.1:0-270 GCF_054177405.1 Leptonychotes weddellii
GCTGGGGTTCCTCATCCAAACCACACAACACAGAGAATGAACAGGGTGAATACTTTCTCAAGTTCTACCAATTCTACCTAACTGGTAGCATTCCAGGTGCTGAAAACAGAAGTTACACATGACAGGTACCTACAGCTTAATTCTCTGAGGAAAGCCTTGCTCAGAAAGGCTAGAACACAAGTAACAGAAATAGCCAAAAACAGCCGCAACACATCTAAATAGATATTTCTGTCCCTACTGCACAAAGTGCTCTCAATCACTAATAAAAAA
>NW_027832462.1:0-270 GCF_054177405.1 Leptonychotes weddellii
ACTTAATGGACAGTGAACCCTTCCATGTGCTATCACGGTAAATTTTTTCTACTTTCTTCGCTATGTCACAGTGCATTGCAATGAAAAGTTGGCACATCTGTTTCCCCTTCAGCCTGTGACCTCCTTGGGGTTATACTGAGCCTTCTAGCATATGCCTTCATGTCTTCACATAGTAGGAACTCACTGGATGCTTGTGGAAGTAATCCGTTAAAATCATCTCTACACACACGCACACACACACACACCTGGACTGAAGGGGCTTTAAGGTAA
>NW_027832463.1:0-270 GCF_054177405.1 Leptonychotes weddellii
AACACTACATCTAAAACTAATGATGTAATGTATGGGGATTAACATAACAATAAAAAAATTAAAAAAAAAATAAAGATGGTTTCTTCAGATATGCCTTCCCTGAACATATTAAGTAGATCCCTAGGCTTATCCTGTTATCCTCGAACAATATACTCTGTTGGTTACCTTCACAGCACTGTGTACTGTCTCTCTCCCCTAGTAGACCATAATAAGCTCAATGAAGGCAGAGTCTATGTTTGTTTCTTGTGGCACATAGTACAGTGCCTAGCA
>NW_027832464.1:0-2362 GCF_054177405.1 Leptonychotes weddellii
CCTCTCTCTCTCTCAAATAAATAAATCTTTTAAAGAAAAAAGAAGTGTATACAGGTATGTCACAAAAAATATAGAGATAAAGGTATTAAAGAGCTATATCAAGCTGTCAAATAATAAAGATTATTTTTCTAGATTTTTGTAGCATTTGTGAGCTTTTCAAATTTTGTCATTTGCTATAATTTCTCTTCTCATTTTAAGTATTATTCAACTTCATACTTAATTTTTTTTTAGAGAGGGAGAGAGAGCGAGGTGGGGGAGAGGGAGAGAATCTTAAGCAGGCTCTACACCCAGTGCGGAGCCCGACATGGGGCTCGATCTCACAACCCTGTGATCATGACCTGAACTGAAATCAAGAGTCAGACGTTTAACTGACGGAGCCACTCATGTGCCCCCATTCTCAATTTTATATTCATAAATATATTCATATTTCCATTCTCTTTCCTAAGGAAGGAACCCACCTATCCCCAAATTGTATAAGCTTAGTGTCCACAAAATCTGAATCTTTCCCTAGCATCATAATTCATTATGAAGTGTTTGGGTGTGAAGAGGTAAAGTGAGCGTGTTGTCAAGAAACGACCTTGGGGCTTTGGAGTCAAAGACACAGTTTGGAATAAAGAGGACCAATAGCTTTACTGCTTTGCTGCAAAAAGGGGGCTGCAACAGGCTATGGCCTTCTAACGTTACAAGCCCGCCCAGAGGAAGGGGCCGGGAGGGTATTTATTTATTTATTTATTTGAGAGAGAGCAGAGTGGGGAAGGGCAGGGGCAGAGAGAGGGGAGCGAGAATCCCAAGCAAATGCCCCGCTGAGCATGGAGCCGAACGCGGGGCTCGATCTCATGACCCTGAGATCAGCACCTAAGCCAAAATCAAGAGTCTGAGCCTCAACGGAGTCGCCCAGGTGCCCCAAGGCTGGGGGCAGGGACGGTTTAAAGGGAAATACAGGATCGAGCCAGTTTGACAGGAATTGTGTGAGTGCTGTCAGCCTCATTGTTTGTTTTCAGGCTGGTACCGGGTTCCTGAAACAAAAGGCTAAGGGAGGAGGGGAGATTTGCGGAAGAGAGGGACAAGGTTACTTTAAAATGGAGCTTTGCTGAAGCATCAGTGCAGCCATTTTGATTTTTGTTCCACTTTATCCTTGTAAGCGGCCTCCAGAGGGGCTTCGGGGTTTTGTCTGGGGAAATGGATAGAAAATTATCTGAGTGGGCAGCTCATCCTGACCCCCAAGATGTCAAGATGTATTATTGCAAGGTAAACAAATCAGCAGCTGGGACTTCCGGAATGATTTTCAGATGACTCAATTTTGTCCCCGTTTCTCCTTGTTTTTGTCCTGTAGTCATGGTGGCAGCTGATTCTGGAGGGTGACCTGGGCAAGGGGCAGATGACTGTTAGCCTGACTCCACAGTTTCTCAGAGAGCAAAGAAAGACAATGGTTAAAAAACAAAGCCAAAAAATAAACCAGCGGTCTGTCAGAACGCGCTATCAATCCTGACAAAGAGCTGGTATCTGTTTGGGAGCCCCAAGGACAATCCCTGAAGCAGACAAAGCAGGGTTGGGTATAAAGCAACAGGAACCCAAGCACACTGGTTTTGTTGGCAAGACTATAGGCAGCAGCGCCAAGACCATTCTTCTCATTGAACAAAGCACAGGGATTCATTCTTACTGTGTAATTTATTATTTCTTTTAAAGTGAAGACATTTCACCCTGACGGGCGTTAGGTTTCTGAGCACTCACGTTTCCTCAGAAATAGCTACCAAGATTTGTGGATGTGATTTCTACCTGAACTGGTGTGGTCTGAGGACTGGTAAAAGGTGGGCTGCTCTGGGCAATACCGCCTGTCCATTTTCCAGCCAAGTTCTTTTCATGGCTCAAAAACTTTGTGGTGAAATAAAGTGGGTTGAACACAGGCTTTTATCTCTTCTCCCTTCTGAAATCCCCATAACATCACTGTAAAAGAATAAAATAGGTCTGTGGGGCGCCTGGGTGGCTCAGTAGGTTAAACGACTGCCTTCGGCTCAGGTCATGATCCTGGAGTCCCAGGATCAAGTCCCGCATCGGGCTCCCTGCTCAGCAGGGAGTCTACTTCTCCCTCTGACCCTCCCCCCTCTCATGTGCTCTCTCTCTCTCTCAAATAAATAAATAAATAAAATCTTAAAAAAAAAAGAATAAAATAGGTCTAAATCTACAAGGACAAAAAGAATGAGAGAGAAGATGACAGCAGGCTGAAGACTCAACAACATCTGGAAGTTGTAGCCCTGAGAAGCGGGGCTCAGCAGGACAGAGAAGGCTGGGTCCTCAATACTGGCTCGGCTCCTATCACTTTAGAGCAGAGCAGACAGCTTCCACAGATTAATTCTGAATGTAC
>NW_027832465.1:0-270 GCF_054177405.1 Leptonychotes weddellii
AAAAGAAAGAAGAGGGTGCCTGGGTGGCTCAGTTGGTTAAGTGACTGCCTTCGGCTCAGGTCATGATCCTGGAGTCCCGCATCGGGCTCCCTGCTCGGCAGGGAGTCTGCTTCTCCCTCTGACCCTCCCCCCTCTCATGTGCTCTCTCTCATTCTCTCTCTCTCAAATAAATAAATAAAATCTTTAAAAAAAAAAAAAAAGAAAGAAAGAAGAGTAGCAGTACTTGCTTTGGACAAAATAGGCTTTAAAACAAAGACCGTAACAAAAGAT
>NW_027832466.1:0-270 GCF_054177405.1 Leptonychotes weddellii
GATCAGGGCGCCTGGGTGGCTCAGTTGGTTAAGCGACTGCCTTCGGCTCAGGTCATGATCCTGGAGTCCCGGGATCGAGTCCCGCATCGGGCTCCCTGCTCTGCAGGGAGTCTGCTTCTCCCTCCGACCCTCCCCCCTCTCATGTGCTCTCTCTCATTCTCTCTCTCTCAAATAAATAAATAAAGTCTTTAAAAAAAAATTAAAAAAAAAAGCTAATCATATGTTTTCCTGTCACTCCATTTTTAGCTTAATTTTACTGCATTTAAATTA
>NW_027832467.1:0-270 GCF_054177405.1 Leptonychotes weddellii
GGAAGCAGGAGCGACTCTGCCTACGGAGCAGCTGGGACGCCTCCCTCAGGGCCCAGGGGACCAGGAGGCCGTGAGCATCAGGGACCCGCATGCGGTCACCATGCACCAGGCCTTGGCTTGAGCACTGACCCGGATCTGGACGTGGGGGCAGCACAAAGCGCAGGGTCGGGTGGCTGCCTGGGCAGAGCCGGGCCCCAGATTGATGGAGGACACTGAAGGGCCAGCGACCCTTGCAGGAGCCCTCCCCTATCACAATCCTCGCTGACCCCC
>NW_027832468.1:0-270 GCF_054177405.1 Leptonychotes weddellii
ATCACACACATAAAAACATATGTAACTAAACATACACACATTTGCACTTGCACATTCAGGACTGAACGGAACGTACACTCAGACACACACACGTAAACGCACACATGTGTATAATCCTGGATATCTCTAACTTTCCAGGCCCTATTACCAGGTCTTTTCAAACTGAAATATACTGAAGTAAGAGATGTTTTTTTTTTTTATTCTTATGTTAATCCCCATACATTACATCATTAGTTCTAGATGAAGTGTTCCATGATTCATTGTTCGTGC
>NW_027832469.1:0-270 GCF_054177405.1 Leptonychotes weddellii
ATGAATAAATGTTTTAGACTCTATCCTTTTAGGGTTTAAGTGGAAAGGTAAAGGAAGCCAACCAAGTTTAGAATTCTTATAAAATGTTGGTACATTTATATTAATAAATATTTATATCTTTATGTATTAGCATTTCTATTTTATCAATACACTAATGGTAATGCACATAAATTTTGTCATTCAGTTCTGTTTTATTCCAATAGAGGGTGTTACTGAACCCAGGTTCAGCTGTCTGTCACTTGAAAGACCGTTACTCAGGGCACCTGGGTG
>NW_027832470.1:0-270 GCF_054177405.1 Leptonychotes weddellii
CTCAGGAAACAAACTAAGGGTTGCTGGAGTGGTATGGGGTGGGACAGATGGCGTGGCTGTGTGTTAGACAGTTGGGAGGGTATGTGCTATGGTGAGCGCTGTGAATTGTGTAAGACTATTGAATCACAGACCTGTACCTCTGTAACAAATAATACATTATATGGTAAAAAAAAAAAAAAAAAAAGAAAAAGAAAAAAGAAGATAGTAGGAAGGGAGAAATGAAGGGGGGGAAATCAGAGGGGGAGACAAACCATGAGAGAGTATGGACTC
>NW_027832471.1:0-270 GCF_054177405.1 Leptonychotes weddellii
ATTCTTTTTCATTCTCTTTTCTTTATAGACCTCTAACTGGATCATTTCAAATGTTGTCTTCTAGGTCAGTGATTATTTTAAAGATTTTATTTATTTATTTGACAGAGAATGAAAGAGAGAGTACAAGCAGAGGAAGTGGCAGGAGAGGGAGAGGGAGAAGCAGGCTCCCTCCTGAGCAAGGATCCAGATGTGGGGCTTGATCCCCAGACCCTGGGATCATGACTTGAGCTGAAGGCAGATGCTTAACCAACTGAGCCACCCAGGCTCCCC
>NW_027832472.1:0-270 GCF_054177405.1 Leptonychotes weddellii
CTGCTTAGGGCCCTGGTCAGCCTTTTCCAGAGGCCAGATGCCCATCCCCAACAGGCAGCCTTGTTTGCCCGTGACTTCGTCTCGGAGAGAAGACCCGGTTCCGCATAATCTGACATTCCCTTCCTAGATGGACCCAGGGTGTTTACTAGATGGGTAACTAAGTGCGACCTGTTGATAGCTGGTGTCGGCTGGGAGACCACAATTTGGGTTGAGGGGACGAGGAGGCTCTGAGCTGCCTTCCCTCCTTCCAGGGCTGGGTGGCCAAGCAGC
>NW_027832473.1:0-270 GCF_054177405.1 Leptonychotes weddellii
AAATATATATATGAAAAAAATGAAAGAAAAAACCAATGGGATGATTAATCCAATGTTTCGTATCATGGTTACTTTTTTTTTTTTTTTTAAAGATTTTATTTATTTATTTGAGAGAGAGAGAATGAGAGAGAGCAAGCACATGAGAGGGGGGAGGGTCAGAGGGAGAAGCAGACTCCCTGCCGAGCAGGGAGCCCGATGCGGGACTCGATCCAGGGACTCCAGGATCATGACCTGAGCCGAAGGCAGTCGCTTAACCAACTGAGCCACCCA
>NW_027832474.1:0-270 GCF_054177405.1 Leptonychotes weddellii
ATGGAGCATGGGGAGCAGGGAGGACCCAGGGGCGGGGGAGAGATAGGGTGGCCCCCAGCCCTCAGGACCCACTCCACCACCACAGCCAAGGAGGGCCAGGGGGCCGCACCCTTCCTCTGGGCCTCAGCTTCCCCTGGAATAGTCTGGACTGTCTCCCAGACCCACACAGCTCAGCCACTCCCAGCGCATTCACTCAACACACACAATGAACAGCAACCACGTGCCAGTTGCCGCCAACAAGTAGCTCCCAGTTTGGGGGGCAGATGGTGC
>NW_027832475.1:0-2362 GCF_054177405.1 Leptonychotes weddellii
TTTTTTTTTTAAAGATTTTATTTATTTATTTGAGAGAGAGAGAATGAGAGAGAGAGAACACATGAGAGGGGATAGGGTCAGAGGGCAAAGCAGACTCCCTGCCGAGCAGGGAGCCCGATGCGGGACTCGATCCCGGGACTCCAGGATCATGACCTGAGCCGAAGGCAGTCGCTTAACCAACTGAGCCACCCAGGCGCCCAATCTCTCTCTCTCAACACACAAATCTGGTCAAGCCACTGAATTACTGAAATCCTACATACTGTTTTTATTGCCTGAAATATACTCTTTTCTTCCTCACCCATCCCCCCAGACGCTTCCCTGGCAAACTCCTCTTCATCCTTAAGGTCTCAACGTAGCTATTTCCTCCTCAGGAAAGCCTTCTCTAACCTTGCTGTCTACCACTCCCCCAATATAATGCTTCTCCCATCACAGTAGTTTGCTCTATGTTGAAATTGCATGTCCCCTTTCCTGATATTCCTCCTTTTCCTCCCACTGAAGGTAAGATCTTCCAAATCAGATATTTGTCTTATAAATTTTTGAACCACAGGCTCTCTACCTGGAATACATTTGGTGCATAATAAATATTTACTGGATAAGTAAATGAATGGGGCCCTTTTATTCTCTTCTCACCATTCCAGAGTAACTTTAGTGAAAGCTGCATGCACGATATAAGCATACTGTGGCCCTTCTTCTTTCCATTCTCTTTTTTTCTTTTTAGTCTTCTATAAAAAGGTATCCTACTGACACCTTCTTTTTAATTTGCACAGTTTAGTAAATAAAATAAAATAACAGAGCAAAATGCACTTGCTCAGAAGCTCAGGAATCCCTTGCTAACTTGGAACTTTTGTCCTGTTATACTGCTATGGAGAAACAGACTTCAACACTGGTTTCTAAAATGGAATCTGTATTTCTCAACATCAAAACTTCAGAATTTGAGTTTTAAAAGGATTTTCATAGGTAAGAACATATACCTGTATATTCACAGTGAGCCTGCTTAAGAAAATGTTTCTAAAAAATATAAAACAACCTCCTTTTTTTGTAGTCAGATTGACGGGCCTGTCAACATCAGTTTTTACAGGTATGGTTTTTATTTTCATCAAAAATGAACCATCAACTTTAAGAAAAATGAAAAAAAATTGTGGGCTTATGGTCATTTGGGGACCCTCCTACCTAGTCCTAGAGTCATTTCTTAAACCATAAGCCAGATTTCTTGGGAAAGGATCTGGAACAAAGAATATCTCTTTGCTGCGTCCCCACCACATTCTCAGCAACTGGAAATGTGAAATATTTTAAGTCTTTAATATTAAATAAAACTCACTGCTTTAGAATACCTGAGATCTGTTCAGAGTGATTCTCACTTTCTCCCTTCCCCATCATGCCACCTTTTGGGACAGGTGAGGGAGGTGAGGTGGCTTTTACAGGCTGGTCTTCAGGGAGATAAGAACGTTGAAATTCCACTCCAATTATTTTTATTTCCTGCCACCTCGAATCCAGAGTATTTGTGACATTATGAAGTCTTTGTTCTTCACTAAAAACACCCTGCCAATTCAGGTTTTTAAAATTTACATTAAAGCAGAAGTACAAAAATAAAGTGATATCAGATTAGCAAACCATCTGAAAAACACTGTCACTTATAAAATTTGGTAAAATGTAGGAAGAAGCATGTTTCCTACTCTGTTTCCTTGGTCTGTGAATACCTGGGACATAATTCAGTTTTCCATCTCCTGTTCCCTGATCAGCTCACTCTTTGTTCAGCTCTATCTTCAGTCTGGCATATAATTACTTCTTTAGCTCCTGTGCTATTTGTTTTTAAGCACCTCTTACCCCCCAAGGCCTCACGGCTCTAAGGGCTTGTTGAATTTAAACAAGCACGTTTAAATCTTTATCTTTAAATGAGTAAAATAAAAGTCTTCACACCTAACACAGAGTACTATTCTATCCACCTACACTCTAAATGTGCATGTTATAATTGTCTACCAGATCATAATGAGCATCTATCCATCCTCAAAATCAGAGAAAGAGAATTCATTCTAGAGGTAAATTTACAATAAATGGTTTTATTCTTGATTAGCTACGTGTGTTTGCGGACACAGAGATTGGCACATGCATAATTTAACCTAATAAGTATTGGATGATCAGGGACACCTTAGAAATAAATGTGGGGAAAAGATAGTGGAAGAAAAACAAAAGAAAAAAACAAGGGGCGCCTGGGTGGCTCAGTCGTTAAGCGTCTGCCTTCGGCTCAGGTCATGATCTCAGGGTCCTGGGATCGAGCCCCGCATCGGGCTCCCTGCTCGGCAGGAGGCCTGCTTCTCCCTCTCCACTCCCCCTGCTTGTGTTCCCTCTCTCGCTGTATCTCTCT
>NW_027832476.1:0-270 GCF_054177405.1 Leptonychotes weddellii
ATAATAATAAGATGAGGTTGAACTAAGTCAATGATTCTGAACTCTCATGGAGTCACAGGCCTTTGAGAATCCGAGGGAAGCCGTGAACACGGTCAGAGAAAGATTCTTCCCATGGTCTGAGCATTGCTTAGCCCCCAGAAGCCTGCTCATGAGGCTCGGTTTGAGGGCTCCAGGATCTGTGGGCTCCCTAAGCCTCCAACCAGCTCTGGCAAGAAAAGGAGGTGGGTGTGGGTTGAAAGCCAAGGAGTGACTCCAAGTGCCTCCACCCTG
>NW_027832477.1:0-270 GCF_054177405.1 Leptonychotes weddellii
GTTACCTGGCTCTCCCACCCCCTGCCCACGGACCAGCAACGATTTCCCAGTGATCAAAACTTTCAGGGGCACCTGGGTGGCTCAGTTGGTTAGGCAGCTGCCTTTGGCTCAGGTCATGATCCCAGGGTCCTGGGATCCAGCCCCACGTCCGGCTCCCTGCTCAACGGGGAGCCTGCTTCTCCTTCTCCTTCTGCTGGCCACTCTGCCTTCTTGTGCTCTCTCTTTCTGTTAAATAAATAAATAAAATCTTTAAAAAAAACCTTTCAGATA
>NW_027832478.1:0-270 GCF_054177405.1 Leptonychotes weddellii
CTCCTCAAGGAGGGAAAGAGGCCTGGGCCCTAAGACCTCCATCGTGAGCCACATGAAAAGCCAATGTGCTCCTTCCCCAGGGCCTGGCTTTGGAGGGAGAAAGGAGGGCTGGTTCCCTCTATCAAAGGTCTGCTGAGTGGGAAGCCAAGAGACCAGAAGAGCCAGAGAAAGACCCTATGTGCTTTGTTCACACCTCCCCAGCACCAGGAGGCCGACCCTCCAGATGCAATGGGGAAAGGCCCTGGGATATGCCCCATCCCCACCTCCCTA
>NW_027832479.1:0-270 GCF_054177405.1 Leptonychotes weddellii
AAACCTGGCAGTTACGCGGTCAACTCTATTTCTTCCCAGAAGGAAAAAAAAAAAATAATGAAAAGTTTCCAGAGGGAGAGAGAAACAAAAAGTCATTTACAGGTTAGTAAAAACCAGAGAGGTATCCAGACTTCTTTTCAACTCTGCTATGAGCCAGAAAGCAATAAGGCACTCACATTTCTGTGATCAAATGGTTTTTAATCCAGATTTTATATCAAACCAAGCAATCAACCACATGTGAAGACAGAATAGAGGCCTTCTATGACATTC
>NW_027832480.1:0-270 GCF_054177405.1 Leptonychotes weddellii
CTGCTGGAGGACGTCGTTAAGTCAACAAATGTCAGGCCTACCCCAGGGACAGGTGCATTAAGGGGTGGGGTGGGGTGGGGTGGGGCCCAGCAACCAGCGCAATTGTGAAGGTCAGGCCAAGGCTGGAGCTCTTCCCTGGGAACCTGGGGGGCCAAGCCAGCAGCCGCCCATCTTCCTCCTCTGCCCCGAGATCACCAGCCCCTCCCAGAGATCAAGTCCCTTAACGGCCCCCAGCCAGGCATTGTGCTGAGAACTCAATCAGCACAGCCC
>NW_027832481.1:0-270 GCF_054177405.1 Leptonychotes weddellii
AACTGAGCCACCCAGGCGCCCCTATTTATTTATTTTTTTAAAGATTTTATTTATTTATTCATGAGAGACAGAGAGAGAGAGAGAGAGAGAGAGGCAGAGGCAGAGGGAGAAGCAGGCTCCCTGCCTAGCAGGGAGCCCAATGTGGGACTCGATCCCAGGACCCTGAGATCATGACCTGAGCCAAAGGCAGATGCTTAACCATCTGAGCCACCCAGGCGCCCCTCCCTGCTTTTTTTAAAAAGTAAAACAAACAACAACAAAACCCTCGGT
>NW_027832482.1:0-270 GCF_054177405.1 Leptonychotes weddellii
GAAGTGGGAGGTCAACATGGTGAATTTTAAGTTACGTTTTTTTTTTTTAACCACTATTATAAAAAAAAAAAAACAACAACCCAAAAACCAAAGTGAAGCTGGATGGGGACTAGCTGGTTGGGTAGCAGAAGTGAACGCTTGTGAGACCTGGGAGCCACAGTGGTCTGGGGACAGGGCAGGAGAACACACCAGGTGTTCAATGGGGACAGGTGGGCTCAGGTGACAGGCGGGATGCAAGGGCTTCTGCAGACCATCAGAGGCCAGATCTGA
>NW_027832483.1:0-270 GCF_054177405.1 Leptonychotes weddellii
ATGACCTGAGCCGAAGGCAGTCGCTTAACCAACTGAGCCACCCAGGCGCCCCTCAGATGTTTTTAAATTTTGCTGATCTGATGGATTCAAAATGGCTTCTCATCCTGATTTTAATTCTCATATTCATCACCACTAGTAAGGTCAAGAATAACACCATATAGGGGCGCCAGGGTGGCTCAGTCATTAAGCATCTGCCTTTGGCTCAGGTCATAATCCCAGGGGTCCTGGGATCGAGCCCCGCATCGGGCTCCCTGCTTGGCGGGAAGCCTG
>NW_027832484.1:0-270 GCF_054177405.1 Leptonychotes weddellii
CAATGCCTGCAATTTCAGGCACAGGCAGGCACAAGGAAATGGCACCTAAAGGAAGGGTTCAAAACCCGGGCCACAGAAATGGCACGGATCTGAACACACGGACCCAGCCAGGGAGAGGGCAAGCAAGTTGCAATCCATTAGCCTCACTGCCTGACCACTGACCTCCAATCTTACCCGATCAGGGCTCAGCACAGAGGGTACTGGGAGCTGCAGGGCAGAGAAAAGGGCACACCAACAACTGAGAGCTAGCAACAAAAGCAACTACCCAGA
>NW_027832485.1:0-270 GCF_054177405.1 Leptonychotes weddellii
GCACAAACAATGAATCATGGAACACTTCATCTAAAACTAATGATGTAATGTATGGGGATTAACATAAGAATAAAAAAAAAATACCACAGCAAAGAAAGACAATGATTTTAAGTCTCCATTCTGCATAATAATTTTTACAAAACAGAACAATGATTTCTAGTTTTTGATGAGTAACACTTTTTAAAAAGATTTATTTATTTGAGAGAGAGAGAGCACGTGCAGGTGCATTGCAGGGGTTGGGGGGTGCAGAGGGAGAGAATTTCAAGCAGA
>NW_027832486.1:0-2362 GCF_054177405.1 Leptonychotes weddellii
CCTCCCACCCCACCCCCCAGTGTTCTGTATTCTTAATACTTTATTTACTTATAAGTTTTTATATAACTGTGAGTGACCATAATAATAGTAGATCAACTTTCTGTGATGTGGTTATACTGAAAATTTCAGGGGTTGTATTTTTTAAAATGGCATAATAATAAATTCAGTGAGTGTTTTATTACTGTCCTGAAACGGGATCTGTGAGAAGAGTGTGTATGTTAATACCCTGCCTGATGTAGACATTTGACAATAGAAAGCATTAAATAAATACCAAATAAAAATGATCTATAAAATTGGAAGATACTACTCTAGGTCCTTAAAACTTAATCTCAAAACAAAATTCCAGGGTGGTCGGGGGATGGGTTAGCCTGGTGATGGGCATTAAGGAGGGCACGTTCTGCGTGGAGCACTGGGTGTTGTACGCAGACAGTCAATCATGGAGCGAAAACTAATGATGTACTGTGTGGTGACATAACATAAGAATAAGTAAAATAACAAAACTCTGAAACACAGAAGGCACTCGCTGTAGCAGACAGCCCAGCTGTGGGGGTCCTGTTCGTCTCCTGTTGGCGTCGCTCACGCTGTCCAGGGCACGCAAAGCATCCCCAAGTCCTGCAGCAAAGATGTGCTGCTTTCATGAAAGCTTATTCCGTTTTTAAACAAGCTTTGTTTTGTAATAATTACAGATTCACAGGAAGTTGCAGGAACAGTACAGAAGGATCATGTCCCCTTCCCCCGGGTGACGACACAGTAGCACCCTGTCAAGGTCAGGAAGGTCACTGGTGCAGTCTGTAGGCCTGCAGACGTCACCCGCGTCGCTGTGGGCTCTGCGGCACCCTGACTCCCGGGGAGGTTCCCGCCGCCGCCGCCCCTGCAGCTCATAACCGGAGCCTGTTGTGAGAATACCCTAAAAATGGAGCCGTGCACACGTGACCTCTGGACACAGGCGTTGTTGGCTCGGACGGTGCCCTTTCAGTGTGGAGCAGTGAGGCTCTGTGACTTCTTGTGTGAAGGCTTTTGGGCGCACCTAAGTTTTCCTCTGTCCGGATCGACGTCTAGGCACGGGGTGAGTGTGGTCAGCGTATGTGCAGTCCTTCTAGAGGACTGCACCCCTGCACGCTCCCGCCGCCCCGCCCCTGCTTGTCCTTCCAGCCCCCAGAGCTGTCACTGGTTTTTATTTCTGCTGTTACTTTTTTTAGCAGGCTCCACGCCCAGCGTGTCACCCAGTGTGGGGCTTGAGCTCACGGCCCTGAGTTCGTGACCTGAACCAAGGTCAAGAGTCGGGCGCTCGACCAACTGCGCCACCCAGGCGCCCCCTTTCTGCTGCTCTGTTGGATGGGCAGTGAGAGCAGCTCATGGCTCCGTCTTGGTTTCTCTGACGGTTCACGATGCCAAATGTCTCTCCCCATACTTCTTTACCATCTGCACATCCTCTCTGGTGAAACATCTGTTCATGACGTCCTGTCTTTTGCTCTGTTTGTTTTCTTACTCTTGAGGTTTGAGAATTCCTCACACCCTCCAGACGTGGGCTCTTGGCTGGGCTGGGGGTGCAGCCGCCCCTCTGACGCCCCGTCCACTTTCACAGGCAGAACTCCAAGTTGTGGTGAAGTCCACTTTATCCATTTTTTTCCTTTTATGGAACATGCTTTCAGTAGCATTTCTAAAAACTCTGCACCTAGCCCTAGGGCCTAGGTTTTCTCCTATGTTTTTTCAAAAGGCCTGAAGTTCTACTTTTTTTTAAAGATTCCATTTATTTATTTGACAGAGACAGAGACAGTGAGAGCAGGAACACAAGCAGGGGGAGCGGGAGAGGGAGAAGCAGGCTTCCCGCCGAGCAGAGAGCCCGATGAGGGGCTCGATCCCAGGAGCCTGGGACCCTGACCCGAGCCGAAGGCAGTCGCTTAACCAACTGAGCCACCCAGGCGCCCTACATTTTTTTTTTAAGATTTATTTATTTGAGAGGACATGCGTGCATGTGGCAGGTGGGGAGGGACAAAGGGAGAGCGAGAGAGAGAACTTCAGTCAGGCTCCACGCCCAGTGCGGCTTGATCTCACGACCCCGAGATCAGACCTGAGCAGAAATCAAGAGTCAGACACTTGACCGACTAAGCCCTCCAGGCGCCCCCTCAGGTTCCAGTCTACATTTAACTTAATGATCTGTTTTGGGGCTAATTTTGTAAAAGGTGTGAAGTTTAGTAGAGGTTTATTTTCTTGCTTATGGATATTCAGTTTTCCCACCATCATTTATTGAGAAACGACCGCTCTCCCACTGAATGATCTTGGCACCCTGCCGAGAACCATTTTAGATCGGTGAGGGTCCGTTTCTGGGCCCTTCTCTCCCAGGCCCTTCTCTCTTCATGTC
>NW_027832487.1:0-270 GCF_054177405.1 Leptonychotes weddellii
ATGGCTGCTGGGAAGACTGGCACTCTCCCCCACAGCCGTGTCGGGTGGGTGAGCTACATTTTCCGGCCTGCGGACTCTAGCGCTGGGGGTTTGGGAAGAATGGTTCGAGCCCCGTCTGGGAGAAGGGGATGTTGGAGGAGCAGGGATGGCCAAGGGGGCATGACCCAGTCCAAGATAAGCAGGACTGTCAGGCTGGCGCTGGACGTGAGCGGCCACCACGTGCTCAGCTGCCCCTCTCTCTGCCAGGCCCGAGAGCACGTGCAGCGAGCC
>NW_027832488.1:0-270 GCF_054177405.1 Leptonychotes weddellii
AATCCTCCTCTTGATCCCCACCCCCTGCCAAGGATGCCCCATTTTCTTTGCTGGCCTTTGCAGCAAAACTCTTTTTTTTTTAAAGATTTTATTTATTTATTTGACAGAGAGAGACACAGTGAGAGAGGGAACACAAGCAGGGGGAGTAGAAGAGGGAGAAGCAGGTTTCCTGCAGAGCAGGGAGCCTGATGCGGGGCTCGATCCCAGGACCCTGGGATCATGACCTGAGCCGAAGGCAGACGCTTAACGACTGAGCCACCCAGGCGCCCC
>NW_027832489.1:0-270 GCF_054177405.1 Leptonychotes weddellii
AAAATAATGGCTCTGGAGCACAAATTATGTATCTGTTAGGAGATATGTGCTGTGGCTCTGAATAGCCATTTCAAGCCATTCCTTATATGACAAGTCACGCATCCCCAAAGAAATACTGTGAAAGAAAGGACGTGAGCCCTAAGTATGTGATCCATAAGGCCTCTAGCACAGCTTAACTCAAAGTTGTGAAGGTTAGAGTTCATATTCAACATCTAGGTATATGCCATCTACAAAGCACTATGATAAACCACTGATTTATTGTGATTCACC
>NW_027832490.1:0-270 GCF_054177405.1 Leptonychotes weddellii
CTTTCCCCTGCAGGGGCCCTTCTCCCACCCATTGCTGTTCCTGGAAGGCTCTGTTTGATGAGATTGTTCAAACCATGAGGAAAACACAAGTGTGAGGTGTTGCCTTCTCTAGTTGCTGTTTTCAAAAGCGCTTCGCTTTTTCAGGCCCTTAAGATGCTTCTGAACTGGACCATTTTCCTGCCTGTCGACTTCTGAATTTCAAGTAATTTTTTAGAAAATCGCCATTATTTGTAAGTTGCGCTTTGCTCTTGGAAGCTGTCTAGACTGGTA
>NW_027832491.1:0-270 GCF_054177405.1 Leptonychotes weddellii
AGGCAGAGGGAGAAGCAGGCTCCCTGCTGAGCAGGGAGCCCGATGTGGGACTCGATCCCAGGACCCTGGGTTCATGACCTGAGCCGAAGGCAGACGCTTAACCATCTGAGCCACCCAGGCGCCCTACATTTCTTTTTTAAGAGTGAGTGAGAGAGAGTGTGCGAGTGGTCAGGGGCAGAGGGAGAAGGAGAGAGAATCTTAAGCAGGCCCCACACTCAGTGTGGAGCCTGACGTGGGCTCGATCTCATGACCCTGAGATCATGATCTGAG
>NW_027832492.1:0-270 GCF_054177405.1 Leptonychotes weddellii
CCCACTGCACTGCCACGTGAGGCCTTCCCTCTTGCACACCTTGCCCCTCCCACCCCGGCACCGAGCATCCACACTTCTCGTGCTGCTGTGTGCAGCCTGGTGTAGACCTTGCTCGTGAGACCGTTTTTGAAAAGTCTCGTCGAGGGCGCCTGGGTGGCTCAGTCGGTTGAGCGACTGCCTTCGGCTCAGGTCATGATCCCGGGGTCCTGGGATCGAGTCCCGCGTCAGGCTCCCTGCTCGGCGGGGAGTCTGCTTCTCCCTCTGACCCTC
>NW_027832493.1:0-270 GCF_054177405.1 Leptonychotes weddellii
GAAAATGAGACCTTGTTTTTAAGAAGCTCTAGACATCTAACTTTTATAAAGAAAAATATAGGGCGCCTGGGTGGCTCAGTTGGTTAAGCGACTGCCTTCGGCTCAGGTCATGATCCTGGAGTCCCGGGATCGAGTCCCGCATCGGGCTCCCTGCTCGGCAGGGAGTCTGCTTCTCCCTCTGACCCTCCTCTCTCTCATGTTCTCTGTCTCTCATTCTCTCTGTCTCAAATAAATAAATAAATAAAATCTTTAAAAAAAAAAAAAAAAGAA
>NW_027832494.1:0-270 GCF_054177405.1 Leptonychotes weddellii
GAAATGATACTCAACATCACTAATCATTAGGCAAATGCAAATCAAAACCATAATTACATACCACTTTACACCATTTGGATAACTATCATCAAGACAAACAAAAAACAACAAACAAGTCTTAATGTGAATGTGGATAAATGTGAAACCTTGTGCTTTGTTTTTGGTAATGTAAAATGGCACAGTTGCTGTGAAGAACAGGATGGTGGTTACTCAAAAAGTTAAACAGAGAATAATCATTTGATCCAATAATTCCACTTACAGGTCTATACA
>NW_027832495.1:0-270 GCF_054177405.1 Leptonychotes weddellii
GCCTGGGTGGCTCAGTTGGTTAAGCCACTGCCTTCGGCTCAGGTCATGATCCTGGAGTCCCCGGATCGAGTCCGCATCGGGCTCCCTGCTCGGCGGGGAGTCTGCTTCTCCCTCTGACCCTCCCCCCTCTCATGTGCTTTCTCTCTCTCATTCTCTCTCTCTCAAAATAAATAAATAAAATCTTTAAAAAAAAAAAAAAGAAACCAAAGTCCACTGATCAACTGATCAATGAAAGACACAGAAAACAGACTTGAGAGTTATATGCCCTTA
>NW_027832496.1:0-270 GCF_054177405.1 Leptonychotes weddellii
ATAAACTAAAGTTGTAAAATAAAAGAGGTCAGCAATTATTATTTATAAATAATATTTATAAATAAAATGCACTTTGGGGGGTACAAATCCAAACAAAATTCTTGGGAATTTTAGGATCATAAACAGCATAGAGTAATATGTTAATTAACTGTACTATAATTATATTAATATATTTGCTGTGATGAAAATGTCCATAAAGGAATATATACATCTCACAGATTAAATATATTACTCCATTTCAATTATTTTACTGTATATATTATTAAAGAA
>NW_027832497.1:0-2362 GCF_054177405.1 Leptonychotes weddellii
AAAAAAACAAAACAAAACACACCTTTTTTTTTTTTTTAAAGATTTTATTTATTTATTTGACAGAGAGAGAGACAGCGAGAGAGGGAACACAAGCAGGGGGAGTGGGAGAGGGAGAAGCAAGCTCCCCGCAGAGCAGGGAGCCCGATGCGGGACTCGATCCCAGGACCCTGGGATCATGACCTGAGCTGAAGGCAGTCGCTCAACCAACTGAGCCACCCAGGCGCCCGCAAACTCCTTTTAATCAGTCCCTGAGGGTCCTTGACCTTTTGTTCATGCCCTTCCATGTACCCTGTTCTCCAACCTTACACCTTCTCTTCCTTTAAGATTTAAACTAGATTTTACTTTTTTTTTTTTTTTTAAAGATGTTATTTATTTGAGAGAGACAGCGAGAGCAGGAACACAAGCAGGGGGAGTGGGAGAGGGAGAAGCAGGCTCCCTGCCGAGCAGGGAGCCCCATGTGGGGCTTGATCCCAGGACCTTGGGATTATGACCTGAGCTGAAGGCAGCCGCTTAATGACTGAACCACCCAGGCGCCCCTAGATTTTACTTTCTTCAGGAAACCTTTCTTTTTTTTTTTTTATCTAAGATTTTATTTATTTATTTGACAGAGAGAGACACAGTGAGAGAGGGAACACAAGCAGGGGAAGTGGGAGAGGGAGAAGCAGACTCCCCACAGAGCAGGGAGCCTGATGTGGGGCTCGATACCAGGGCCCTGGGATCATGACCTGAGCCGAAGGCAGATGCTTAACAACTGAGCCACCCAGGCGCCCCAGGAAACCTTTCTTAATTGCCCCTAAGTTCTGTTGGGTGCCAGGCCTGTATTTCCTTAATACCCTATACATCTCAGTTACTGTTCTGTAATATTGCTAGGTGTTATAATTATGTTTTTATGTCTTTTGCCCACTAGATTTTCACTCTTTGAGGGCACAGGCTGTTATGTAGTCATTTTTGCATCCCAGGGCTTGGTACTGTAGTAGACCTCAGTAAAATATTTGAAATAGTGAATCCATCACCAAGGTCTGAACTTAGGTTTTTCATAGAGTGCTCTCCTTCCCATCCTGTTTTGAGATCTAGAAACTTCTGTTTCTTCTTTGAACTCTGACTCTAATATCACCTCCTCCATGAGGACCTGTTTGACTTCCCTAAATGGTATGTTATACCTTCTTTGGATACAGGGTGTGTATATCTGTGTGTGTGTGCTCATGCACGTGCGTGTGCATGTGAACAGTGTAATGGGGTAGACCTCTGTATTACTGCAACACATTTATCTAATATCATAGTAGAAAGAGATGCTTATTAATCTACATGAATTTTCAGATACTTGGCATATACCTTTTAAGTGTCAGAACTTAAAACATTTTTTCATTGCAAATTAAAAAGTTTTTTCCTGCCTTCTAAGTTTAAACTAGCATAACCTTTTTAAGGTGCCAAGGTCATTAGAGCGTGAACTTTTAAGGTCTAATTTGATACAGGGATGTTTTATGGGCCTTATAGGAAACAACCCTTTTGGTCCTTCACTAAAAGACCTGCTCTTGCTCTCTCTTTTTAATGTTGATTCCTACTTTTAAAGTTTTCTTTCTTCTGACGCCAGGGTGGCTCGGTTGTTTAAGTGGCTGCCTTTGGCTTAGGTCTTGATCCCAGGGTCTTGGGGTTGAGCCCCTCATGGGGCTCCCTGCTCAGCGGGGAGCCTGCCTCTCCTTCTGCCCCTCCCCCTGCTTGTGCTCTCTCTCTCTCTCTCTGACAAATAAATAAAATCTTAAAAAAATATATAAAGTTTTCTTTCTTTACTGTCATCTAGAGTTATGCCTCTGGCAGTCACTGCCTTTTTCTGTTTGAAGATGCCAGACAGGATTACCTCCCTCATAGGGTTATTGTTAGTATTAAAGGAGGGAATGTACACAAATGTACACAAAGGTTTTATCAGAGTATAGCAAATAGTAAGTACCCACTAAAGGGAACTCACAATTCTTAATGTTTTTCTAATTATTTGAATCATTTCAGGAGAATAATCTCTCAAGTTTGAGAGATTTTCTAGTGGAGTAAAGAGCCTGGCATTTGTCAGAAAATGGTTTTTCAGAGTCTCTTAGGCAACCTAAGTTTAGAATTGGGTCCTGAAAGTAGATGCTAATGAGAAGTCTGAAGCTCTAGAACAGAGCATTTTTATGTGTGTGTATATAGATAATTTAAATCCCAAGCTGGGTAAATGTCCTCATAAACTGTTTTATATTTATCTTTTAGTGTTAATAGGTGAAGGTAGAAATAAAAGTGAACATCATTTCAACTCTCATGTTCTTCACGGACGCGTGAAGGACCATTGTTTCATTCCCTTAACATATGTGAAAATGCTTGGTAATACTTTATC
>NW_027832498.1:0-270 GCF_054177405.1 Leptonychotes weddellii
GTGGCCAACGGAGGCCCCTCCCCCGCCGTCTATCCTCCCGAATATCACCTCGGATTCACTTCTCCGCACGACCTACCTTCCAGAAAGTGGTCGCTTTTCTGTTTAGAGAGTTGTTGCTCTTCTTTTCTTTGATCTCCTGTTGAGTTCGTAGGTGTTCAGATTGGTTTGATCCCTATCCAGCTGAATTCCTGAGAGGAGACGAAATCCAGGTCTCCTACTCCTCCGCCATCTTGCTCCGCCCCTAAGAAGATTTTTCTATGTCTGTGACTA
>NW_027832499.1:0-270 GCF_054177405.1 Leptonychotes weddellii
AGAAAGTTGATGAATCAGTTTATTAAGCAAGGTGAGGTGCATCTTGTGACCTAAATCATAAGCTGCATGTGAGAATTACCTGAGAAGATTTTCAAAATACCAGAGCCTGGGCTCCACCCCAAACCGAATCAATGAATATTAGGCATTGGTATTTTTTAAATGTTTATAGGTGATTCTCATATGAGAACAACTGTCCTGAGTGATATGGAGATTAGTCACTAGTGAGATCAATAAAATTCATTGATAGGGAGAGGCTTAAGATGGGAAGAA
>NW_027832500.1:0-270 GCF_054177405.1 Leptonychotes weddellii
GGCAGACGGTCTCCTCCATCCAGCACCAGGCAACCCTTAGAAACATGACTACCATCTCGCCCCTCCTGTGTTCAAAGCCCTCAGGGAGCCTCCATCACAATGGAATCAGGACCTCAGTGCCGGATGTTTGGGGCTTCTTGCTGCGCCTGGGTCCTAGCCCACCCATTCCGTCTCACCTTCCTGTGGCCCAGACAGGCCCGCCTCCTCGCTGTCCCCAGTGACCGTGAGCAGACCTGAGCCCAGCACTGCCAGCCTGAGGTCTTCTCTGAA
>NW_027832501.1:0-270 GCF_054177405.1 Leptonychotes weddellii
AGCAACAGCTAGAGTGAACGCGGAGCTGGGAGGCCAGAGCCAGGACACAAGGAAGACATGCCTGACACAACTATAATGCTGTTGCCACAGCTCATCAAGTTCATTCTAATGTCTTGAGATCACCTAATACCAGTTCAAAATCAGATTCTCCCGATTGACCCAAAGAGGTCTTTGTAGAGTTGCTTTGATCGAATTAGGATCCAAACAAGCATCACAAATTATGTCCTTCATTAGGTAAGCTTATGTCCTTAAATCTCTTTTACTCTAGAA
>NW_027832502.1:0-270 GCF_054177405.1 Leptonychotes weddellii
ACTCGATCCCAGGACCCTGGGATCATGACCTGAGCCGAAGGCAGCTGCTTAACCGACTGAGCCACCCAGGTGCCCCGATACGGTTTTTTTAAAAAAATTAAATAGTGACTCAAGGTCTAGAGGGGAAATATAAAGGAGAACTGAGAAGTGAGCATATGTGTCAGACAAAGCAGATATATGTATATGTATATGTGTGTGTGTATATATATATATATATACATCGAAGCAATATGCCCTTTTGAAGGATACATAGGAGGATTCTTTTATTTG
>NW_027832503.1:0-270 GCF_054177405.1 Leptonychotes weddellii
GCCTGGGTGGCTCAGTTGGTTAAGCCACTGCCTTCGGCTCAGGTCATGATCCTGGAGTCCCCGGATCGAGTCCGCATCGGGCTCCCTGCTCGGCGGGGAGTCTGCTTCTCCCTCTGACCCTCCCCCCTCTCATGTGCTTTCTCTCTCTCATTCTCTCTCTCTCAAAATAAATAAATAAAATCTTTAAAAAAAAAAAAAAAAAAGAAACCAAAGTCCACTGATCAACTGATCAATGAAAGACACAGAAAACAGACTTGAGAGTTATATGCC
>NW_027832504.1:0-270 GCF_054177405.1 Leptonychotes weddellii
GACCATTCGGCCCAATTCTCCCTATGACCTTTGTAGCCGATTTGCAGCTGTCATGGAGTCAATTCAGGGGGTTTCCACTGTGACAGTGAAATAAGCCCCCACACGGTCAAGGCCCAGATTGGTCTGAGGCCGCCTGCCTGTTGTACAGAAGTCTGTTGTCACAGTGTTTCCCCTGGGGGAAGGGGTTAGGTGGGAAAGTAAGATTCAGATCCAGACCCCAACCATGCTAAAGAAGGATTGAAAATAAAATTGCACTTTTTAGGTACAGAA
>NW_027832505.1:0-270 GCF_054177405.1 Leptonychotes weddellii
AAACAGAGCGGGAGGGGAGAGATGCCAAAGTCACAGACCCAGCTTCAAGTCCCAGCTCAGCCACCCACTAGCTGGGTAGCACCCCAGTCTGAGCCTGAGTCTTCCCATTTGTAAAAGAGGATTAGTTGTTTATTCAGACACTTAGTGAGTGCCTGCCGTGTGTCAGGCACTCTTCTAGGTGCAGGACACAGCTTTGAACGAGTCAACAAACTCTCTCATAAGATCGAGCTGATATTCTAGAAAAGGAAATAGACAGTACACAAATATATC
>NW_027832506.1:0-270 GCF_054177405.1 Leptonychotes weddellii
AGGCAGAGGGAGAAGCAGGCTCCCTGCTGAGCAGGGAGCCCGATGTGGGACTCGATCCCAGGACCCTGGGTTCATGACCTGAGCCGAAGGCAGACGCTTAACCATCTGAGCCACCCAGGCGCCCTACATTTCTTTTTTAAGAGTGAGTGAGAGAGAGTGTGCGAGTGGTCAGGGGCAGAGGGAGAAGGAGAGAGAATCTCAAGCAGGCCCCACACTCAGTGTGGAGCCTGACGTGGGCTCGATCTCATGACCCTGAGATCATGATCTGAG
>NW_027832507.1:0-270 GCF_054177405.1 Leptonychotes weddellii
TAATTCTAACCAGCTGGTATCCCTGAGTTTAAAATCAACTTAAGTTTCAGTTCTATCCAAAGCTGAGAAAAAATAATTATTCTAATCCTTACCACGTATTCAGTGGAAGACACAAAGTTATACAAAGATTGTGTTATAAACTAATAAGTTATATATATAACTAATAAGTTATACACACACACACACACACACACACACACACACACAATGGAATATTATGCAGCCATCAAAAGGAATGAAATCTTGCCATTTGCAATGACGTGGATGGAA
>NW_027832508.1:0-13434 GCF_054177405.1 Leptonychotes weddellii
GAGAGTTGTTGCTCTTCTTTTCTTCGATCTCCTGTTGGGTTTGTAGGTGTTCAGAATGGTTTGATCCCTATCCAGCTGAATTCCTGAGAGGAGACGAAATCCAGGTCTCCTACTCCTCCGCCATCTTGCTCCGCCCCTAGACTTTTATATTGTTTTGAGTTCTACTAAAGGATAGCTACTAACCCGCTGCTATTACTAACCCATGGTTAGGGAACAAGCTTATAGAAGATCCCCTTTGGGCTGGACCTCATATTCTCTTGGCCCATCTTTTGCTAAGACTCTGCTTCGGCAACCAGCTGCTAGCTGCCGGCCTGTAACCCCCACATCCTCTGGTTTCAGCTGCAATGAGTATCTCTCACTTTCTGTCCTGTCCCCTCTAACACCCACACAGTGGAATGACCACAAGAACCTTCCGGGCACTCAGACATGTGCATCCTGGAAGCTCTAAGGAATTACTGTCCCATGGGTTAACACTTGAACCTAGGAGGAGGGAAGCTAGTAAATAAAAGTCCTCTTCTTCCTTCTTTCAGATGGATAATTCAAAATCACATTAAACCCAGTTCTTCAGAGGAACCCCGTGGGGACAGGCAATCAAACTGTCAGTTCTGGGGAGACTAGCTTGACAGCTCCTATTAACCAGCTTTCCCTGCCATCCTTGTGTACTCTCTCCAGTCTTCCAACCCTCCTGTTTGAGATTTCTTCCCCAAATAATCCTCCAGCACACAGCCCTGGCCTCAAGCTTTTCTTTCTGGGGAACCCACATTAACAACTAGCACGTTAACATTTTTCTCAGATTTTCTTCTTGAGTAACAGATGTGAATTATTCTGGGTTCCCCAGAGTCTCTCAGCTCTAATTTCAAGTAATTATTGTAATAATAAATATTAGCAATAACAGAAGTAGCGATCGATGGTAGTCTTCCTACAGAAAAAGGAACTAATGTTCAGAGAGACTGAACCTTGTAGAAACACCTTATAGAAAGCCAGGATTTGATCCCAGTCTGCCTGAGCTCCAAGTTCCCACCACACACAAGGGCCAGAAGTTTTCCTAGAAGTGGTACAGTGTCCAGGTACAATGTTTGAGAACGAAACATTTTATTCGGCAAAACCACCTGATCATGGTTTCCTAACCCACTGAACTTGTCATGGATGTAATACGTTTAATAGAGCAAGCTATTTAAGATCCTGTTGAAATTGCAAGTCTGACTCACTCCCATATTGTTAACTATTGCTTCTGAGTAGATTGTCTGCACTAGCTGGAGGGCACCAAAGTGGGTCCAAGCAAGAAAACGGTGCATCCATGTCTAATGTGTGTGTATCTGTCTGTGAGAGAGAGAGAGAGAGAGAGAGAAGAGAGGGAAGGAGAGACGGAGAGAGACACAGAGAGAGATTTTGAACCTCCGGCCCTAAAGCCAAAAGCCAAATGACACTTAGTTTTTGTAGCTGGTTGTTTTATATTTTCAAAACTGCCACACTCCCTCTGTGTGAACACTCCAGAGCTCCCTCCAGCTGCTGACTCCAGCCAGCTTCCCAGTGAGTGTGACTGTACAGGGAAGGAAAGAGCTTTGCCTTTACAAAATTATGAGATGCCAATGCCCTCACTTTACCTCCTTTTATATTCTGATGGTGGATGATGGTGGTTCTCTGCAAATAATGGTGCTGTTGGAGTTTTGTTTGCCTTTTTTTTCTCCTGAAATAACCATAGTTTAAGGCTACCGGGACACGTCTTTGAATCAGAAAAGCCAAATTTAAGTTCTCTCAATTTCTTACTGTAGGTCTAAATGACAGTCATGGTAGACACAATTGTCCTTGTTGTGATAGTCACAATTGTTGTCATGATAGTCATGGGGGTGCTAATTACCACAAACGTTTACGGACCATATTTTATGTGCCAGGCATTCTGTGAAATGGAGTAAATGTTACATTTTACCTCATTGAAATTCCTTCAATAACATTATGTGTTAAATGCTATTATTATCACGATTTATTAGATGATTTATCAGATGAAACCAAGGGTAGAGATGTTAACTCATTAAAAGTCACCCAGCCAACATGTGGGAGACGCAGGACCCCAATCGGTCTCCCTGTCCCCAACCATTTCTTACTCGCCGCCCTACAGAAAAGGGAGCTCCAGTTTTCTTTCCCATGAAATGGAAGTGGTTTTACTTTCTCCAGGTAGGGGTGGTTCGGTAGGAGTATTTTTTTTTTTTTTTTTTTATGGAAAGGGGCGAGGGGAGGACTAATACCAGACATCAGACTGGAAATCGTTCCTCGAAATCCGCAAGCTAGACAGGCATTTTGGAATATTTTTTGTAACAGATAAAAATGCCAATGTAAGATATATGTGAAGCTTAGCAGATGATGCTCAAATTAATCACTTTCCACTACCTCGGAGAAAAATTAACCACCCGACACAGCCAAAAGTCCCTGTGCGTTTGGGCTCCCTTATTCCTATCTCATGTACCATGACTGTCCTTCTTGCTTATTACTCCATTCTAGGCTTACTGGCCTTTTTGATTTTTCTGAAATATCTCAATCTCAGTCACAGTTTGAGAGCTTCATGTTCAGAATTGTTGGACTCTTTCCCAACAAAGGGATTGGTAGATTTTAGTAAAGTCAGATTGGTTGAAAATATTGAGGGGTGCTCTCTAGCTAGCCCAAGAGAGTGCCAAGGGGTAGCTCGAGCAGCGCCGGGATGTGTGGACTGGGAGATCCACACGTGAGCAGGGGGGCGCTCCTCACATTGTGGGAGGCAGCCAGGGGCGTGAAGAGAAGGGGAAACAGGCCCATGGATGAGGTTGCCAGTGAAGAACGCCAAAGGGTCCAAGAATTCTAAATTCAAAGCAGGGCCCCTCGAGGTTGTTAGGCAGGATTATTTGTCAAGGTGGGAGGATAGAAAATATTATATGAACTGTTTGCTAGCTCAATTTATAATCGTTAAGCATTTAGATAGGACTGCCATTGGGCTATTGTCCCGGGACACAGAAAATGTTAGCAGAGAGCCTTGTTCTATTTACTTGCTATTAATGCCTCTTCTCAACCCTCACGAAAGCAGGTTCCTTTTTAGTCTATCAGATATCTGATAACTGTTGTCTTCAGAAAGGCCATCTCTGACTCTCTTGCCCTAAATAGCCCTTCCAGTACAAACCAGCCACTCCCTATTTCTCTCCGATCTATTAGCCATAGCACTTACAGGATTTGCTTTCTTCTCCACGGTACCTCCTCCATGTCAGAATGTATGCTTCTTGGAAGCAAAGTGCTGCTTTAGCTTCTTCACTGTTGCGTTCTTAGTGCCTGGAAACACAAAATAAGTACCCCTAAATACTTGTTTGATGAGAGAGTAACAGAATGCATAATGTAGTGGAGAAATTGACAAATGAAACATATTGATTTCTATCCACTTTCATTTTATTTATTTATTTATTTATTTTAGAGAGTGAGTGAGCGTGAGTGGGGGGGAGGGGCAGAGGGAGAGAGAGAATCTCAAGCCAACTCTGTGCTAAGTGCGGAGTCCCATGCGCGGGGCTCGATCTCATGACCCTTAGATCATGACCTCCGCCAAAAACAAGAGTCGGACACTTAGCTGACTGAGCCAGCCAGGCATAGGGATGCACTTTTATCTTAATAATAATAAACAGTTGTGTTGTGTCTTTGGTTTTCTAATGTCAGTGCACAGTCCTCTCCCATTTCTTTTGGAGCCAACTAATTATAAAGCTGACATGACTAAACAGTTATTGTGAGAAAGGAACAGGAGAGAGAGGAAGCAGATCCAGGAATAATTAGTTTGCTGTACATTAAACAAAATTGTCATCCTAACTGTTTTATCCACCCCTCTTCTAGCCCCTTCTGAATCCAAGGCAAAGAAACTGTGGCAAAGAAGTCAAACTTGATTTCCTCTCGGGCCCACTAAAAGATGTTATGGTCAAGGGGCAGAGATTTTTACATTAATAATCTAAAGCTCATTTTCTGAGAAAATACACATATTGTTGAAGGTCTTAAAATAGTTTGGGTATTGTGATCACTCCATAATTACTCAATGTCATTTTTAAATGCCTAAAACTATACTTGTAATATTTAATATCAATATTCCTATGAATTATACTTAAGCAAATAGATATATTTTGAAGGGAGAGGGATTTGGGATTTGGGATATGTTTGATAATCTGTTTTTTGTCTTCATCGATAAAAAATTTTCCATTTCAAATCTTTGTAAAAGGATACACATGGAGCAAATGACCTATTAATTTCTCCTTTAGTCAAAATTAAAATTAAAATAGTATGTAATTGCCAAATCTTCAATTCTTATAAAACAGAGCTCTGAATATATGCTAATTATCTTCTGTGGAAAGATAGATCACTGAGATTCGGTGAAGACTGCTTCACACTCAAGAAGTTAAATCTATTATATTAAATACACCAGCTTACACATGCTCCCTCCTTCCCCTCCTACCCACTCCACTCCACTCCCCTTTCTTCTCCTTTTGAACTGCTAACCTGAGTTAGTAGCCAAACATAATAATACAGTGTTTGATCCTCTGTAAACCCATAAAATTATAAACCGGCAACCACCAGGATGTTGGCAGAATTTCTGTGGACAGCGACCAGCATGGTACTTTTTTCTTTTTGAAATGAAGCAGTACATTGTGCTTGTTGATACATTAGTGAGGAAGGTAATACCTTCCATCATCCTGGCCCCTAACTGACTCCTCTAGCCATTTGAGATGGGGAGAGAGAATTCATCTATTTAAAATATTAAGGTCTTCTCCCTTTTAACTTTTATTATTTAAAGTCGCTTCCTTTCATTCATTTTTAAATTCATTCTGCCTATTTGTATTAAGCACTAATGGATTTTTATAGCACTGTGCTAAGTACTACAAAGGGTAAATGTATAAATAAAACACACCCTCTATATGCCTTCAAGAATAAAAAATAATAATAGAAATAGAAACTTAAATTATAATGGGAATTAGGAACTCTCTTCTCACTACAACAGAAATATTAATTCATCGTATAGGTGAACCCTAAGGAAAGAAAGGAAAATCCCGCAGTTCCAGAAATAAAGAGACAACTAGAGACATAAGCTTATAAATGGATGATCTAGGAACCTTAGGAACCACCAGAACAGGGCTAGACCATAGAGACTAGGGACTGATATTTTCATTCAGACACAGGAACAGTAGAGGCTGCATTGAGTTTGAGTTAGATTAAGATTTAGAACTGAGATCCTTCCATCAGGTGGAGACTGGTCTAGCTTTGACCCTGCTATAAAAGCTGGGCTAGGTAAATCCATTCAGGGGCCTGTGTATATGGCAATAAGAATGTACATCTCTGCCTGTGTTCCTCTTAATGGCAGGAGACAATAAAGTCTTCTGTTGGAAATCAAATATCTCAGGCTAACACCACATATTGACATGGAACAAAATATATGTTACCTACATGGTGCTTATATTCCCGAGATGATAAATCAATGTAAAAGCAGGTCACTAGCCCTTGAAACCCTGGAAACAAATTGCAGAGCAAACTAAAAGCACACAATTTCACTGAGAAAAAAAAAATCGACCTTTGTTGCAGATGCCCTTACAATCAGGAATTATATACTGCACAGATAATTCATCAAGTAGGGTCAACAGACAGGAAGATTATTGAAGACCTGAAATGACAGAATAATGTGAAATGTCAATAACATACCTATGCGTCAAATAATTAAGGATATAAAATGAAGAATGGAAATATGAGAAAAATAGGTAGAATTAGGGATGGAGGGGAAAGACCATAATTAAAATACGCAATCAAAGAAAGAAAAAAATATCACTGGACAAAATTAAACTGTTGTTGAAAGAAGAATTAGCAATCTGGAAGGCAGATGAAGAAATTATCCTGAATGTAGCACAAAGAGAAAGGGAAATCAGAATATAAGACAGGAGAGAAAATAGGGACAGAATAAAAAAGTTTAAAAATGTATGCTAGGAATTACAAAAGGAGAAAAGAGACAGAATAGAAAATAAAAGACATATTTAAAATGAGTAGCTTGAAAAATTTCCAGAATTGCTGAGAGAGAGAAATTGAAGCCTTCCACTTTTAAAAGCATAGTCTAACATGTGGTTCTCAAAAGAGATTCAGGGAGTCCTGAGCCCAGTAATGGAATGGATTAATATTCCTGCAGATGACAATTACAAATTGAGCAAAATATAAAAGCAATTTGAAGACATCACAGAGGGATGGAAAAGAGCAGAAAGTCAGTGATATTGGATCTCTGAAAGAAGGAAACCACATGGGGTGAGACGCTATTGACAGAGCACCTATCCCCAAGGGTATCCCTCATCATATGAGTCCAAGAAAACTAGGACTCATTACACTGTATGCAGGAATTCATTCAAGGTAAAATACAGACATGAATATAAAAACTAAATCCAAAACAGCTCTAGAAGGAGGCATAGGAGATCATCTTCTTTACCTTAGAGTAGACAACACAGGATGCAAAAACACTCACCGTGAAAGAAAAAACAACTGAAAAACTGGACTTCACCAAAAGTAAAAATGTTCTCTTCAGACAACACCAAGAAAAAAATGAAAAGGCAAGCCACAGTTCAGGGGAAAACATGTATAATTCATTTATCTGAAAGAAAGCACTGTATAAATGCAGAATATATAAAGAACTACACCCATACAGATTTTTTCTATTCTGTCTGTGTCTTTCAAGGAATTTATCCATTTCACCTAAGTTGTCAGATTTATTGGCATCAAGCTGTTCATGATATTCCATGATTATCCCTTAGGATTTCCCTTTACATCTAACAACTGCACAATATTTTCAAGTACATGTGAAGTATTTACCAGATAAACTATATACTGGACCCACATAAACCAAATATTATATGCAGGGTCATAAAATTAATTTTAATAACTTTCAAAAGTTTGAAATCATACATTGCATGTTCTGTGACCACAATTAAACCAAATTGAAAGCAATAACAATAAAATATGTAGAGAGCTAGAAAAATCAGAATATTTGTAATTAGTCAACAGTCTTCTAAGTAGCCCATGGATCCAATAAAAAAATAAGAAGGAAAACTAGAAAATATCTTGAACTGATCATAAAGAAAACACAATATATCAAAAATCAACAGATGCAGCTAAAAAAGTCCTTAGAGAGAAACGCATACCTTTAAATGCTTAAAATCAATGTTTAAGCACTTAATAATTAAAACCAATGTGTAAGCATTAAAATACTTAAAATCAGTCATCTAGCTTCCAGCTTAAGAATCTAGAAAAACAAGAACAAATACAAAACAAGGTAAGTAGAGGAAAGGAAATAATTAATATAAGAATAAAGATCAATGAAATAGAAAAAATAAAGAAAATAGACATATCCAAAAGTTGGTTCTTTGAAAAATGTAATAAAATTAATAAACCTCTACTAACCATACATCTATTAAAAAATTGAGTTCCTAACCGAAAATATTCCCATAAAGAAATCTCCAGGCTCAAGTCATTTTATTTGTCAATTGTGAATAGAGAATTATTCTATGTTCATGCATGGGAAGATTCACGATTGTTAAAATGTCAATTTTCCACTCAGTTGATTCATAGACTTCAATGCTATCCCAATATAAACCCCAGTAGATTTTTCTGAGAAATTGAAAAACTGATTCTAAAATTTATATGGGCATGAAAAGAACCTAGAATAATAAACAAAAAAAAGAGGAAAGAAGAGAAAAAACCTAAGTTCAAATATTTAAATTACCTGATTTTATGTCTTACTATAAAGCTACAATAATTCAGATAATGTGTTATTGGCATAAAGACAAATAGATTAACAGAACAGAGAATCAGAAATAGATCCAGTTGATTGATTTTCTGCAAAAAAAAGCCCAGGTAATTAATTGGAGGAAAAAAATGTTCTTCCCCATGAATTATGCTGGAATAACCAGCTATGTAAAAAACAAAAAGGAAGGCAGAAAGAGAGAGAGAGAAAATCCCAAGCCTTCCTTCACATCAGATGCAAAAATAACTCAAAATAGATCACATATAGTTATATCCTCCACACACACTCTTCTTTTGTCACATTCTGATGCTAACCTACTATCAGCTCTATTCATGACACTTTGTGCCTTTGTAAAACTATTCCATTACCCACTAAATTCACTGTGCATTTCTTGCCCTGAAATGATGCTCTATTTAAAAACCTTTCCTTTCCTTCACTCTCTTCCAACTTCCTTAGGCAGACCAAGTGGCTTTCTCTATTCCCATAGTATTTGTGTGAATATTTCAAACTGTAGTACTCATCACACTATATCTCAATTCACTGATTCTCTGCCTCTATTCTGATAGAATTTGAGCTCACCACAGGCAAAATCTAAATCTTACTTACATTGACAATCCAGAGTACATTACAGGTGGCGTAATCAGTACCCAAAGCATGTTGCATAAATTAATTATGAAAGAATGATTTAGGAAACAAATCCTTTTATTGTCCCTCTAGAGGCACCTCATCTTCATAGTCAAAAATGTTTCTTTGCCATTAACTTTGAAGATCAAACTCACTGAGATGCTCTCATGGATGAAGCACTTTAGAAGTTTAGTTGTCATGGAAAAGAGAAGGTAATTAATATTTATTTTACCTTCAATGGACAAGCCCTTGTACTAGATGATTGACATACATTAATCTCATTGAATTCCACAGCCGGTTCACGATGCTAGTAGTTTCAAAATAGTTGGTGAATTAGATTAGGTTTGGCCTTGAGGAACAGAAGATGAAATAGTGGCTTGAATCATCATCAGTTCAAGATCGTTCGATCTTGCTACACTACCATTCTCTACACCTTGGTCCAAGATACTGTTCCAGCTCCAGATGGAGGGAAAAGAGAAGAGAGAAAGAATAGGGCCCCTCCTTCTGGGGGCCACTTTAAATGTGTCCACTGGGACACATGAACTGCAAGGAAATCTTGTAAAGGTAGTGTTTTTCTAGATGTGTGTGAGCCTGGAAAAAACAATTGGCATATGTACAGAGGTTTATTTCTATAGAAGTAGGGAAAAAACATTTTCAGTGGTTAAATTATAGTATCTGCCCTGATAAAGCCAATATTCAAACACGTATCTGTCAGATTTCAGAACACATGCTTCAAAGCTGGTGGTCCATGGTGATCTTCACTAGTCTCGTCAATTCCTAGTCATCCCATTTTGCCAAGCCCTTCTTTTTTTGTTGAACAGTGGATATTTATTTTAATCTGTATGTTTCAGATCCATGTACACTTAGCACATGAGAATATTTATGAGGTCAGAGATGCGGAAAGCCCAAGCTCTTTGATGTCTGAAAAACCTTGAGTTAATTTTATAAACATTTTTCATCTTTAACGCATGAGATCTCTCTTTGCGAATTTTTTTTTAAAGTCACAAAATTAAAGAATCCGACAGTTTAAAGGTCCTCAAGTGGTCTCCCTTAGGATGAGAGAAACTGGTAATTGGCTAGGAAATCCACTTGAAACCTAAGTAATTGGGATTTTATTGTGAAGCTTTCATCTTTTTGTGAATTCTTTACAGCAAAGTAAAATAGCAAGATGCTCATGGTTCTCATCTGTGTTGCTCTAAATCACTGTTTAGAAAAATTAAGATCAAAAAAGCAAAATCTGGTCAAAATTCTTCCAAACCAGGAAATCCATTCATGGGTGAAACACATGAAGCTTGCAATGCTATGTTTTCTCCTAGACTTAGAGGGCCTTGAAGTTCTTGCAGGAAAGGTGTTAGACCAGTTCATCAGTGTCCACACAAAGAAATAGTGGTTCCACATGTGGACAGACCCATTGACATGGCTTAGATTGAGAACAAAATGGAGCTTGTGACCAACAATCTTGTTTTGGAGGTGACGTTACTAAGGATGAGTGGCCTGGGAAGGATGAGAGACTAGATAACCAGCTTTAGGCTGTCTGTATCCCTCTGTCTGTTGACTTGTTTAGTTCTTTGAAGGGTGACCTACATGGGAAGTATCTTAAGATATCTTATACAAGGGCACCTGGGTGGCTCAGTTCATTAAGCAACTGCCTTCAGCTCAGGTCATGATCCTGGAGTCCTGGGATCGAGTCCCGAGTCTGGCT
This sequence comes from Leptonychotes weddellii, assembly GCF_054177405.1. Lineage (NCBI taxonomy): Eukaryota > Metazoa > Chordata > Mammalia > Carnivora > Phocidae > Leptonychotes > Leptonychotes weddellii. The sequence continues at coordinate 10,089 of NW_027832508.1, forward strand.
CCCTGCTCAGCAGGGAGTCTGCTTCTCCCTCTAACCTTCCCCCTCCTCATGCTCTCTCTCTCATATAAATAAATAAAAATCTTAAAAAAAAAGATATCTCGTACAGTATAAAATAATAGGTGCTCATAAAGCCAGTCAACATGCAGATACTATTTTTAACTACCTGTAGTTAAGATTAGGATTTTGACCAATTCTACAGGCTATCACAGGGAGGGACCCTTTTTATTTATTTTTTTTAAAGATTTTATTTATTTATTTGAGAGAGACAGGGACAGAGAGAGAGAGAGCACGCACACAGGCGGGTTGGGGGGAGTGGAGAGGCAGAGAGAGAGGGCAAAGCAGACTCCCCGCTGAGCAGAAAGTCCAATGTGGTGCTCCATCCCAGGATCCTGGGATCATAACCTGAGCCGAAGGCAGATGCTTAACCAACTGAGCCAACCAGGTGCCCTGGGGAGTGGCAGTTTTTAATTGAGTCTTTTACCTGTTCATCAGAATAATGTACTTCTAATATGTCAATGTCCTTAACCCCAGAATTGGTAAGTATGTTACATTCATGGCAAAGGAAAATTAAGAGAGCAAATGAAATTAAGGTGTTCATCGGTCCATTATCCCAGGTTAGTCAGGTGTGCTTACAATCATCAGAGTGTCCTTAAATATGGAAGAGAAAGGCAGAAAAGTCAGCATCAGAGTGATATGATATAAAAAACATTTGCCCTGTCATTGCTGGCTTTGCAATTGGAAGGAGGCCATGGATCTAGGAATGCAGGTGGCCTCTAGAAATTGAAAAGGCAAGAAGAGAGATGATCCTCTATAGTCTCCAGAAAAGAATGCAGCCTTGCCAACAACTTGATTTTAGCCCAGTGGAATCCGTTTCAGAGTTCTGACCTCCTGAATTGTAAGATAATAAATCTGTATTGTTTCAAGCCACTGAGTGTGTGGTAATTTGTTGTAGAAATTAATAAATCCCCTTGGTGCTTTTATCAATCCCTGGACACATTCTCATCTAGGATGAAAAGATTCCTTCTTGTTACTGCAGGTCCTTTCTCAAAGTTCTAGAAAACTCCCAATTCCAGGACACTCCCTGTCACATATTCATGGTCCATTCCTAAAAGATAGGATGGTCTTCCTACTGTCCCTAGGTGACACTTCTCCGTGTTATTTTCAAATGAACAAATTATTGCTTATTACCTAAAATTGTACTAAGTGCAAAAACCAGTTAGTTTCAAGAATCTCAACTTGCAGAGGACACAACAAACTCTTTCAAATTATGAATCAGAACAATACTGGAAATGACTGAGACCACTGAATTGATATTGTTTTCATACTATTTTTTGATGCTTTCAACATCAATTTTAATTATTAGTTGAAATTCAGCTGAATTTGGAAGTTTGCAGTAACTGGTAAATAAACAAGTTGAAGGCAAATATTTTTTACTCTATTGACACCAAATCAAAGTTGCTGAGTGGAGGATAAATTCTACACATTTAAGCTGATGAGTCCCCAGGGCCTCCAAGAATGTTAGGGACATGATAGACACTGAATAAATATTTGCTGAATTAAATAAGGGAAATATGACCCTTTGTCTCTGGAGATCTGGGGATTCACTGATCATCACTGAGTTGAAGAGATAAAGAAATTGGAGGTACTTAAGGCAGGAGCCACAGAAAATAGGCTTAAGAACCAGAATCCAATATAAACACATAGAAAAATCCCCCCAGATGGGTACTTTGTCTCAGACTGATACATTTAATGAAGAAGCAAGCACAGGGTTCTTTGGCAGTTCCTAGTACTAATGTCTCTTTGGGGGACATGTTCGCAGACCCTATTTGACTGGATTTCTACTCCAGTTTGGAAAAAAGATACTGTGGAATTAGTCTGTAGTGGAATTGTTTATATATAATTTTTTAAAAAATTTATTTGAGAGGGAGAGAGAGAGAGAGAGAGAGCAAGCATGCACGAACAGGGGCGGGGAGGGGCAGAGGGAGAGGGAGAAGCAGGTTTCCCGCTGAGCAGGGAACCCAACGCGGGGTTCAATCCCAGGACCCTGAGATCACAACCTGAGCCAGAGGCAGACACTTAGCAGACTGAGCCACCCAGGTGCCCCTATATAATTTTAAGTTTACACATACTTTCTATAAAATTCACTCTCTGTGGCACAGTTCTATGGGATTTGACGCACGGTAGTTTCAGCCCTCCCCCAAATTCCCTCACACTGCCCCTTTGTGGTCACTTCCTTCCCACTCACAACCCCAGGCAACCACTGATCTGTTCCTCTTCCTTATAATTTCACCTTTTCCAAAATGGCGTATCAATCCAATCACACAGTACGTGCCTTTTGGGTCTGGCTTCACACAGGAAACTGGATTTGAGATTCATCCCAGTTGTGGAGTAAATCAACTTAGTTGCCTGAATGTACCACAGTTTGCTTATCTAGTCACTAAATGAGAAACCTCTGGATTCCATCCAGGTTTTGGTGATTATGAATAAAGCTGCTATCCCTATTCATGTATAGGTTTTTACGGAAATCTAAGTTTTCATTTTTCTTGGGTAAAAAAGGAGCAAAATGGCTGGGTCATACAGTAAGTGTGTGTTTAACTTCCTAAGAAACTGCCAAACTATTTCCCAAAGTGGTTGTATCATTTTGCATTCCCACTGGCAATATATCGCTACCATCCCACAGCCTTACCATGCCTAGATATTATCAGTTTTTGTTTGTGTGCTTCTTTGTTTGTTTGAGCCATTCTAATAAGCAGAGTCATGAGGGTACTTCTTTACATAATTCCAAATAAAAATTTGGAACCTAGTCTCCTATTTGCAAATACATCCTTTTGTTATCAGGGACATTAGGAAGGTCCGTCGATTGCTCTTGGGAAAACTAGTCCACCGATTGTTCTTGGGAAAGCTAGTCCATTATTTGAAAAAAATAAACAAAGTTACCTTCCTATTCATTGTGGTATTCTCTTAATATATGAAGAACAACAACATTGAAAATGAGAATGGTTGAAGGCTTTGAGAAAATGGAACATTTTTAAGTGCCAAGCATGATCACAAGGCATTTAGGGCATTTAAATTTCCATCCAACACAATTCACTTAATACTACATAGTCAATGCCACATGAATTACCCTTCAGTTCTTTCTCTTGTAAGGCCTATCTCAATTAGGTCATTTTCCCCCAGCTTTGAACTTTTAAGGCAAAAGAGAAAGATAAAATCTGTGGGTTACTTTTGTAACAAGTTATGTTCTTTCTCAATGAATTTTCCATGACATCTGTTTAGGAAAATCTCAGAATATACCAAAATGAGATAATGATGGGGTTTTATATTATCAAAGGCTCCCTTACCCCCA
>NW_027832509.1:0-2362 GCF_054177405.1 Leptonychotes weddellii
CACTGTTTTCCAAAGTGGCTGTACCAACTTGCATTCCCACCAACAGTGTAAGAGGGTTCCCCTTTCTCCACAACCTCTCCAACATTTGTTGTTTCTTTCCCTGTCCATTTTTGCCATTCTAACTGGTGTAAGGTGGTATCTCAGTGTGGTTTTGATTTGGATTTCCCTGATGGCTAATGATGATGAACATTTTTTCATGTGTCTGTTAGCCATAAATATATATATCTTTAAAAATTGAAAAAATAAAGTATTTTGTTTTCTTCATTGGAATATCTAGAAGCCTTTGGAGCTTCAAACATCAACTTCTTGGACTGAGGGGTGGAAAAGGAATTAGGAAGCTTCTGTTTTAAAAGTCAGTTTTAAAGTACTTCATTTGGAAGGCCAATAACCTGGGTCAATAAGGTGAATGAGAATAAACTGTTCTTACCACTTGTAATAGTTACGCCTTGCCTTTTGAGCTCTTTTTAAGAATCTAGATTTAAGGGCGCCTGGGTGGCTCAGATGGTTAAGCGTCTGCCTTCGGCTCAGGTCATGATCCCAGGGTCCTGGGATCGAGTCCCGCGTCAGGCTCTCTGCTCCTTGGGAGCCTGCTTCTCCCTCTGCCTCTCTCTCTCTCTGTCTCTCATGAATAAATAAATAAAATATTAAAAAAAAATAAATAAATAAAAAAGAATCTAGATTTAAGGGGCACCTGGATGGCTCAGTCGGTTAAATGTCTGCTTTGGCTCAGGTCATGATCCCAGGGCCCTGGGATTGAGCCCCGCATTGGGCTCTCTGCTCAGTGGAGAGCCCTTCCCCTCTGCCTACCACTCCCCCTGCTTGTGCTCTCTCTCCCCTCTTTCTCTCTGTGAAATAAATAAATAAAATCTTTAAAAAAAGAATCTAGATCTAATCCCTAATTATATATCTAAGGGAGTTTAGAGCCAAAGTAATTCTGAGTCCAAACAAAAGCAAGCTGTCATGATGGGGCATGAAGCCAGGCTTGTCTTAAGAACTTGGGCTTGCAGCATAAAGAAAGATATCCTGGGAAGTGACTTAATAGGCTCTAATCCTTGATTGAAGCACAGTTCAGTAAATCATCTCTACACCCTCTGGCTGCTTAACCTAAGGTCAATCTAAAACAGTAACTTAAAACCAAAACTACACTAAAATAACATTTATTCATTAACCAGTTTGTTAGTTGGTAATGTTGAGATCTGGACTGACTAGAACACAAAAACAGTAAGCTTTAATAGGAAGATGTAAGAAGGATGTGTTACATAAAAGTCTGGAGACATTAGAGCCATCTTTAACTCCTTTATTTCCCTCATATTCCATGGCTTATTCATCAGGAAATGTTGTTGGTCTATTTTCAAAATATATCTGGAATCTGACCACTTTTTACCATATCCACAGCTATGACCCTGCTCCTTGCCACCACCATCTGCAATAGCCTCCCAACTGGTATTGCTGTTTCTTTCCTTATTTCCCTATAGTCTGTTTTCAACTAATAAGCCAAAATGATCTTCCAAAAGTGAAGATCACATCATATCAGTCTTCTGTTCAAAACCCTGCTAAGCATTTCTTTTTTTTAATGTTCATTTAACGACTGTATAGTACATAATTAGTTTTTGATGTAGTGTTCAATGATTCATTAGTTAAGTCATCACAGCACATGCCCTCCTCAATACCCATCCCCCTCATGCCCCCTCCCTTCTGAAACCCCCAGATTGTTTCTCGGGGTTCATAGTCTCTCATGGTTCATCTCCCTCTCTGATTTCTCCCCCTTTGAACTTCCCTCCCTTCTCCTATGGTCCTCCATGCTATTCCTTGCGTTCTACAAATAAGTGAAATCATATGATAATTGTCTTTCTCTGCTTGACTTACTTCACTTAGCATAATCTCCTTCAGTCCCATCCATGTTGATGTAAAAGTTGGGTATTCATCCTTTCTGATGGCTGAGTAATATTCCATTGTATATATGGACCACATCTTCTTTATCCATTCATCTGTTGAAGGGCATCTCGGCTTTTCCCACAGTTTGGCTATTGCGGACATTGCTGCTATGAACATTGGGGTGCATATGGCCCTTCTTTTCACTACATCTGTGTCTTTGGGGTAAATACCCAGGAGTGCAATTGCTGAGTCATAAAGTAGCTCTATTTTTAAATTTTTGAGGAACCCCCACACTGTTTTCCAAAGTGGCTGTACCAACTTGCATTCCCACCAACAGTGTAAGAGGGTTCCCCTTTCTCCACAACCTCTCCAACATTTGTTGTTTCTTTCCCTGTCCATTTTTGCCATTCTAACTGGTGTAAGGTGGTATCTCAGTGTGGTTTTGATTTGGATTTCCCTGATGGCTAATGATGATGAACATTTTTTC
>NW_027832510.1:0-270 GCF_054177405.1 Leptonychotes weddellii
GTGGCCAACGGAGGCCCCTCCCCCGCCGTCTATCCTCCCGAATATCACCTCGGATTCACTTCTCCGCACGACCTACCTTCCAGAAAGTGGTCGCTTTTCTGTTTAGAGAGTTGTTGCTCTTCTTTTCTTTGATCTCCTGTTGAGTTCGTAGGTGTTCAGATTGGTTTGATCCCTATCCAGCTGAATTCCTGAGAGGAGATGAAATCCAGGTCTCCTACTCCTCCGCCATCTTGCTCCGCCCCTAAGAAGATTTTTCTATGTCTGTGACTA
>NW_027832511.1:0-270 GCF_054177405.1 Leptonychotes weddellii
CTTTAAAGGTGGGATTATAAATGCCTACTTCCAACTCTTCTTGCTTTCCTACTTTAAAGGGGAAACTGGAAGCTTTTCCATGACATGTAACTCATAGCTACATACTAATGGAGTGTGACTCTAGCTGTATATATATTTTTTACATATGGATACTTCAAGCACCCCAGCCGTCCCAGGCACACAAGCAACATTCAGTAATCGTTTGTTGAGCTGAAATTAGTAGTTATACTGGAGAAGTACTGTTTAAATGAATGAATGCTTGATTCCTCC
>NW_027832512.1:0-270 GCF_054177405.1 Leptonychotes weddellii
GGCAGACGGTCTCCTCCATCCAGCACCAGGCAACCCTTAGAAACATGACTACCATCTCGCCCCTCCTGTGTTCAAAGCCCTCAGGGAGCCTCCATCACAATGGAATCAGGACCTCAGTGCCGGATGTTTGGGGCTTCTTGCTGCGCCTGGGTCCTAGCCCACCCATTCCGTCTCACCTTCCTGTGGCCCAGACAGGCCCACCTCCTCGCTGTCCCCAGTGACCGTGAGCAGACCTGAGCCCAGCACTGCCAGCCTGAGGTCTTCTCTGAA
>NW_027832513.1:0-270 GCF_054177405.1 Leptonychotes weddellii
GAAATGATACTCAACATCACTAATCATTAGGCAAATGCAAATCAAAACCATAATTACATACCACTTTACACCATTTGGATAACTATCATCAAGACAAACAAAAAACAACAAACAAGTCTTAATGTGAATGTGGATAAATGTGAAACCTTGTGCTTTGTTTTTGGTAATGTAAAATGGCACAGTTGCTGTGAAGAACAGGGTGGTGGTTACTCAAAAAGTTAAACAGAGAATAATCATTTGATCCAATAATTCCACTTACAGGTCTATACA
>NW_027832514.1:0-270 GCF_054177405.1 Leptonychotes weddellii
AGAAAGTTGATGAATCAGTTTATTAAGCAAGGTGAGGTGCATCTTGTGACCTAAATCATAAGCTGCATGTGAGAATTACCTGAGAAGATTTTCAAAATACCAGAGCCTGGGCTCCACCCCAAACCGAATCAATGAATATTAGGCATTGGTATTTTTTAAATGTTTATAGGTGATTCTCATATGAGAACAACTGTCCTGAATGATATGGAGATTAGTCACTAGTGAGATCAATAAAATTCATTGATAGGGAGAGGCTTAAGATGGGAAGAA
>NW_027832515.1:0-270 GCF_054177405.1 Leptonychotes weddellii
AATTTTAATTTTAAAACATCATTAAATGCCTTCTGCATATAGGTTACATTTAAGATAAAATGACAAAATTAGGGTCATAAGCTCTTTTTCCACTGATCTAATACTTGTCTTCTAAATTCTTTGTTAGATATCTTATAATCAAATATTCTGGTTTCTTCTCCTTCTTCTTCTTCTTCTTCTTCTTCTTCTTCTTCTTCTTCTTCTCCTTCTTCTTCTTCTTTTCCAAGATTTGAAGACATAGTTTATTTTGGATTTTTTCTTACTCTAAAT
>NW_027832516.1:0-270 GCF_054177405.1 Leptonychotes weddellii
ATAAACTAAAGTTGTAAAATAAAAGAGGTCAGCAATTATTATTTATAAATAATATTTATAAATAAAATGCACTTTGGGGGGTACAAATCCAAACAAAATTCTTGGGAATTTTAGGATCATAAACAGCATAGAGTAATATGTTAATTAACTGTACTATAATTATATTAATATATTTGCTGTGATGAAAATGTCCATAAAGAAATATATACATCTCACAGATTAAATATATTACTCCATTTCAATTATTTTACTGTATATATTATTAAAGAA
>NW_027832517.1:0-270 GCF_054177405.1 Leptonychotes weddellii
GAAGATAAATCCCTGTATCATTTGGCTTTGAAAGTGAGAGGGCAGAATTTCATGAGTTCTTACAACCAGGAGGACTTAAAAGCCTGGAATTTTAGGGGTGCCTGGGTGGTGCAGTCGTTTGGGCATGTGACTCTTGGTTCCAGCTTGGGTCATGATCTCAGGGTCGTGGGATCGAGCCTGAGTCAGGTTCCACATTCATTGCGGAGTCTATTTGGAACTCTCTCTCCCTCTCCCTCTGTCCCTCTCCACTGCACACTCTCTCTTTCTCTC
>NW_027832518.1:0-270 GCF_054177405.1 Leptonychotes weddellii
AAAAAAAAAAAATGCCTAAGATCAGTAATACTAATTTCCCCAGGGTTGGCCTGGAGAGATAGATGTTAATGTTTGGTGCTTACAGTTGGAAGCCCCAGTTCTAATACCAGCCTCACCAAACACTTTATCTTCCCAGAAGATAAAATAGCAGGAGGGACTATAAACTTTGGAGTGAAAGCAGAAGGCAGGGGTTCCAGGCTGGATCTAGCAATGAGGAGCCTGGGACCCTGGCTAAGCCAGTTAACCTCAGCAGGCCACTGGTCTTCATCT
>NW_027832519.1:0-270 GCF_054177405.1 Leptonychotes weddellii
GTTACCTGGCTCTCCCACCCCCTGCCTATGGACCAGCAACGATTTCCCAGTGATCAAAACTTTCAGGGGTGCCTGGGTGGCTCAGTTGGTTAGGCAGCTGCCTTTGGCTCAGGTCATGATCCCAGGGTCCTGGGATCCAGCCCCACGTCCGGCTCCCTGCTCAACGGGGAGCCTGCTTCTCCTTCTCCTTCTGCTGGCCACTCTGCCTTCTTGTGCTCTCTCTTTCTGTTAAATAAATAAATAAAATCTTTAAAAAAAACCTTTCAGATA
>NW_027832520.1:0-2362 GCF_054177405.1 Leptonychotes weddellii
CTTCTGAGGCGCCTGGGGGGCCTTGTGGAATTAGTTTCATTATGATTGCTTAGATAGGCGTAACTAAGATGAGTAGTCACTTTATCATGAAACCCCAGAAATATTCCCACAATTATAAAGATTGCCATAAACAAAATGAAAGAGAATAGCAGGAGCCAGCTGTGGAGTCTCCTGTTTTCAGGATCGTCCCCCACACTTGGACTTTGTCAAAGAGCATGAGTAGCTTGGCTCGCCCCATTTTTCTTTCCATCTGCATATATACATCTTTTTTAGTTTCTGGAAAGTTTTCATGTAATATGTTATTTCATGTATATGTTATGTTATTTTAATATCTGATAGATATGATGCATTCTTATGTTTTCAAATTCAAAAAATTATTAAGATTGTATAATATAATGGATTAATCTGAAAAATATTATGCTTAGTAAAAAAAAAAAATAGCCAGGCAGAAAAGAGTATATTTTGATTATTCTATTCACATGAAATTCAAGAGTAGTTCAAACAAGTTTATGATATAGGAAATCCAAAAAGTGGGTGAGTCTGAGGAAGAAGGCTGTAAGAGACATGAGCTGGGATGATAGATATGTTCTATCTTATGTGGAGAGGTGGTGCCCTTGGTTAAGGCAATTGTCAAAATGCATTGATCTGTACACTTAATATCTGAGCTTTTACCATTTGTAATTAAACCTGAGTTCAGTGAAAGAACCTATAACTGGTCATGAGTCCAGCATTATGATATCAAAACCTGGCAAAGACAAAAGAAGGTAAATGGATAAAAATAAAATATAAACCAATATCCCCCATAAATATAAATATTTTCAACAAAATCTGAACCAAACAAATTGAGCAATACATAAAAAAGGATATGTCATTGCCAAGTATAGTCAACAATGGGAATGAAAGATTCATTCAATAGTCAGAAATCAAGCAATGTTCTTCACCGTGCTGAGAGAAGAAAGAAGAAGCCTATGACCATCTCAATAAATGCAAAAAAATCAATAGAATTCACCACCTATGTGTCATAAAAGCTCAGGTATGATTCACTCCAGAGGAGTGCCATGGAAAATTCTGTGTTGAAGGAAATCTCATCATTGAACTGTATTCAAAATGAGTTCATCTTATTGTATATAAAGTGAACACCAGTAATACCCAGCAACACCCTCCATACCCCAGCTAACCCTGTTTTCCTTTTGTTTGTTTTGTAATGTAATCCTACCATATTTTTGGTCATTTAAAAGCAAACATTGATATAGTGAGGGTTACAATATTAATGTTGTCATTCTCCATTTTACATAAATTGGAACACATTTTACATAATGTTGTTGTTCCTCTTGGTTTTTCCCATTGATAAGGATTTGAACAAGTTTCTATATCAAGATATAAAGAGTTATTAATCTTCTTATTTATCTCCCCAAATTAGCTGGTACATCCTCCCCTCTTGTTCCAAACAAGAATTATTTAACTGAAGAAATGTATTCTTTAGACATTCACTGAGATCCGCAACCATAGGGGCTTTTCTTACTTTCTCCTTCTTCCTTCCTTACCGCCTTCCCTCCTTCTCTTTCTTTCTTTTCTTTCTTTCTTTCTTTCTTTCTTTCTTTCTTTCTTCCTTTCTTTTTCTTTCTTTCTTCCTTTCTTTTCTTTCTTTCTTTCTTTCTTTCTTTCTTTCTTTCTTTCTTTCTTTCCTTTCTTTCTTTCTCTCTCTCTTCTTTTCTTTCTTTCTTTCTTTCTTTCTTTCTTTCTTTCTTTGATAAGGGGTTAATATCCAAAATATGTAAAGAACTTAAAGAACTTAACACCAAAGAAACAAGTAATCTGATTAAAAATGGTCAGAGACCCTAAGTAGACATTTCTCCAAAGAAGATTACAGATAGCCAACAGACACATGAAAAGATACCCAACATCACTCATCATCAGGGAAATGCAAATGAAAACACACTGAAAGATCACATTACACCTGCCAGAATGGATATCATCAAAAAGACAAGAAATAAATGTTGGCAAAGATGTGGAGGAAAGGGACCCTCCTACACTGTTGGTGGGAATGCAAACTGGTGCAACCACTCTGGAAAACAGTATGGAGGTTCCTCAAAAAGTTAAAAATAGAGCTATCCTATGAGCCAGTAATCACACTACTGGGTATTTACCCAAAGAAAATGAAAACACTTGTTGAATAGCTATATCATACAGCTGAAACTAATATAACATTGTATGTTGACTGGAATTAAAATAAAAACGGGGTGGCTGGGTGATATACGTTGGGGAGGGTATGTGCTATGGTGAGTGCTGTGAATTGTGTAAGACTGTTGAATCACAGACCTGTACCTCTGAAACAAGTAATATATGTTAAAAAAAAAAAAAA
>NW_027832521.1:0-270 GCF_054177405.1 Leptonychotes weddellii
GAGGCCTGCTTCTCCCTCTCCCACTCCCCCTGCTTGTGTTCCCTCTCTCACTGTCTCTCTCTCTGACAAATAAATAAATAAAATCTTTAAAAAAATATATATATATATATAAATTTTAAAGATTTATGCTTTCTTCTAGGCACTGCCTTAGTAGTGTCATTGGCCACACCATCTCCCTTCTCCTACACATCAAGTAGTCAGACTCCTAATGGTGGAAATGTAGGACGGGACCTGCCTGAATCTCTTGAGTCATTGTTTGGAGGAAAGCCA
>NW_027832522.1:0-270 GCF_054177405.1 Leptonychotes weddellii
GCCTGTGTTCACCTTTAGGATTTTGATGGACTCCTGTCTCACATTTAGGTCTTTCAACCATTTTGAGTCTATTTTTTTTACAGTATTTTTATATGCTTTTACAAAATTGAAACAGTTAATGACTCTAATAACCAGGTAAGAAATAATTTTGTAAATTAGATGTTGTCCAGTAATTTGTTCTAATCAAAAGGAAGAGTTAATTCAGTTATCATATGATAGATAAGTAAAATTAATTTTTTTATGATAGCTCACTTCAGAATTTTTGACATA
>NW_027832523.1:0-270 GCF_054177405.1 Leptonychotes weddellii
CCCATTCATCTATTGATGAACACTAGGTTGATATGAAATCTTGGCTATTGTGAATAATTCTGCAATAAGCATAAGTTACATATATCTTTTTGAGTTAGTGTTTTTGTTTCTTTCACATAAATACCAAGATTTGGAAATACTTGGTCCTTTGGTATTTCTATTTTTAATTTGTTGAGGAAGCTCCATACTGTTTTTTATATCAACTGCACCAATTTACCTTACCACCAACAGTGTACAAGGGTTCCCTCTTGTCCATATCAATGCTAACAC
>NW_027832524.1:0-270 GCF_054177405.1 Leptonychotes weddellii
TAAGTCCGGTTCCAAGCACATAGGGTCCTGTTACGCCAGTTTTGGGATAAAGGAACTGGAAGAATTCTTCAGGAATCAGCCCCAAACGAACTTTTCCTCCATGTTCAGGAAGAGGTGGTACAGGGGCAAGACTTGGCCGCCCTGTGTGGAAGATCCTTGTTGCCTGCAATACCCCTGGACCAAGGAGGGCTGCGTTCTTGAGACAGGGGGCCGCTGCGGCGGCCGCAGAAAAAACCACCCGGGACAGCATGGTCAACCAGGGTCCGCACA
>NW_027832525.1:0-270 GCF_054177405.1 Leptonychotes weddellii
AGGGCTATTGTGTTTTTTTTTTTTAAACCTCAAATGTTTTTGCTGTGAGAGGTACTGAATCTGTGTCTAGAAAAAGTAAGCTATGTTAAGGAAGCAACTTTCTTATGTTCAATAATAGGAAAGCCCTACTTTGCTTCTAAAAACAAGTCACAATAGGAAATTAATTCATTTTTCCATTAAACAACATCTTTTTTTTTTTATTCTTATGTTAATCCCCATACATTACATCATTAGTTCTAGATGAAGTGTTCCATGATTCATTGTTTGTGC
>NW_027832526.1:0-270 GCF_054177405.1 Leptonychotes weddellii
CCCTCCCCTCTAGAACCCTCAGTTTGTTTTTCAGAGTCCATAGTCTCTCATGGTTCATCGCCCCCTCCGATATCCCCCCTTCATTCTTCCCCTCCTGCTATCTTCTTCTTCTTCTTTTTTTAATATATAATGTATTATTTGCTTCAGTCTTTCTCCTTTTCTTAAAGATATTTTTGAGACGGAGGAAGAGGGAGAGTTCTAGTGGCATCTCTATGTTCTCTGAAAGGGGGTAGGGGTAGAGTGCCTGGCTCTACCAACCTGCAAAGTCCC
>NW_027832527.1:0-270 GCF_054177405.1 Leptonychotes weddellii
ATGAATAAATGTTTTAGACTCTATCCTTTTAGGGTTTAAGTGGAAAGGTAAAGGAAGCCAACCAAGTTTAGAATTCTTATAAAATGTTGGTACATTTATATTAATAAATATTTATATCTTTATGTATTAGCATTTCTATTTTATCAATACACTAATGGTAATGCACATAAATTTTGTCATTCAGTTCTGTTTTATTCCAGTAGAGGGTGTTACTGAACCCAGGTTCAGCTGTCTGTCACTTGAAAGACCGTTACTCAGGGCACCTGTGTG
>NW_027832528.1:0-270 GCF_054177405.1 Leptonychotes weddellii
CCAGATCCTGAGCAGAGGGCTGGAGGAGGAGACATGAGGACTGCTGGACACCTGTCGACAGGTGGGAACATGCATCAGAGCAGAACGGGGAAGGGCCGTGACAGGATCAGAGCGTCGCCGCCAACGAGGCTGGAAAATTGATCTGGGAGCAGGAGGGGGCATACCGTCTAAATATGTTTCCTTACAAAAGAAAAAAAAAGTATTTTAGTTATTGTGAGAGCAAGTTCTCAAAGAGAAAATAACTGAACTTTGAAATGTGGTGCTCCAGAG
>NW_027832529.1:0-270 GCF_054177405.1 Leptonychotes weddellii
ATGAGAAAGTTAAGTTCTATTGATAACAATGAATTCTAGTATCAGTGAGACCTAACATTATATATTTACTAAGTATCTGTTTAGTACTTACAGGTATACCCTCAGAGATATTATCCATTTGTTTCCAGACCACCACAATGAAGTGAATACTGCAATAAAACTAGTCAAATGAAATTTTTGGTTTCCCAGTGCACGTAAGAGTTCTTTTTCCATTATTCTAGTTTATTAAGTGTGCAATAGCATTAGGTCTTAAAAAAAAAAAAAAAAAAA
>NW_027832530.1:0-270 GCF_054177405.1 Leptonychotes weddellii
TGACCTACCTAACCTTGACTGTAGCCTTGGGAGAAACCGTGAGGTAAAAGTGGCCATCTAAGCTGCCCCCAGATTCCTGACCCAGAGAAATGATAAGATGATAAATGTTTGTTGTTTTAAGCTATGTTTGGGGGTAATCTATTATGCAACAACAGCTAACTAATAAAGGGTATAAAGGGCCATGCTCCCTCACCCCAAGTTGAGGTAACTCTGAAAGACCAAGCACATCTGAGAGCTCTCTGTAGGGTTGGCTGAAGCCTTATGACCACA
>NW_027832531.1:0-2361 GCF_054177405.1 Leptonychotes weddellii
AAACAAACTGAGGGTTCTAGAGGGGAGGGGGGTGGGAGGATGGGTTGGCCTGGTGGTGGGTATTGAGGAGGGCACGTTCTGCATGGAGCACTGGGTGTTGTGCACGAACAATGAATCATGGAACACTTCATCTAGAACTAATGATGTAATGTATGGGGATTAACATAAGAATAAATAAATAAATAAATAAATAAATAAAAAGACTTGCTCTCTGTGATCCCTTAGAGCAAAGATGCCCATCATGGAGCTAAATATGTATCCCTTCCCACCTGAGATAGACCAGAAGGGTCCTGTCTGCCACACCCAGCATGTGAAGATTGCATCTTGTCATCACGAATTTCATTGACAAGTCTTTATGGAAGACCAGGCATCATGGTAGGCATTGGGGATAATGCCTAAAAGCAACATAGACCAGAAAGGAACACAGACAATATACAGTAACAGTCTCCTTACAGGTAATACAGTGGCACTAAATCCCTATCTTTCAAGAGTTACCCTGAATGTAAATGGGCTAAATGCCCCAATCAAAAGACACAGGCCATCAGATTGGATAAAAAAACAAGACCCATCGATATGCTGTCTGCAAGAGACTCATTTTAGACCCAAAGACATCCCCAGATTGAAAGTGAAGGGGTGGAAAACCATTTACCATGCTAATGGACACCAAAAGAGAACTGGGGTGGCAATCCTTATATCAGATAAATTAGATTTTAAACCAAAGACTGTAATAAGAGATGAGGAAGGACACTATATCCTACTTAGAGGGTCTATCTAACAAGAAGATCTAGCAATTGTAAATATCTATGCCCCTAACATGGGAGTAGCCAATTATATGAGGCAATTAATAACAAACGCCAAGAAACACATCAACAACAATACAATAATAGTGGGGGACTTTAACACCCCCCTCACTGAGATGGACAGCTCATCTAAGCAAAAGATCAACAAGGAAATAAAGACTTTAAATGACACACTGGACCAAATGGACTTCACAGACATATTCAGAACATTCCATCCCAAAGCAATGGAATACACATTCTTCTCCAGTGCCCATGGATCATTCTCCAGAATAGATCACATCCTGGGTCACAAATCAGGTCTCAACTGGTGCCAAAAGATTGGGATCATTCCCTGCCTATTTTCAGACCACAATGCTTTGAAATTAGAACTCAGTCACAAGAGGAAAGTCGGAAAGAACTCAAACACATCGAGGCTAAAGAGCATCCTACTAAAGAATGAATGGGTCAACCAGGAAATTAAAGAAGAATTAAAAAAATTCATGGAAACCAATGAAAATGAAAACACAACTGTTCAAAGTCTTTGGGATGCAGCAAAGGCAATCCTAAGAGGAAAGTATACAGCAATACAAGCATTTCTCAAGAAACAAGAAAGATCTCAAATACACAACCTAACCCTCCACCTAAAGGAGCTGGAGAAAGAACAGCAAATAAAGCCTAAACCCAGCAGGAGAAGAGAAATAATAAAGATCAGAGCAAAAATCAATGAAATAGAAACCAAGAGAACAGTAGAACAGACCAATGAAAATAGGAACTGGTTCTTTGAAAGAATTAACAAGATTGATAAACCCCGGGGCCAGACTTATCAAAAAGAAAAGAGAAAGACCCAAATCAACAAAATCATGAATGAAAGAGGAGAGATCACAACCAACACCAAAGAAATACAAACAATTATAAGAACATATTATGAGCAACTCTATGCCAGCAAATTAGATAACCTGGAAGAAATGGATGCATTCCTAGAGATGTATCAACTACCAAAACTGAACCAGGAAGAAATGGAAAACCTGAACAGACCCTATAACCACTAAGGAAATGGAAGCAGTCATCAAAAATCTCCCAACAAACTAGAGCCCAGGGCCAGATGGCTTCCCAGGGGAGTTCTACCAAACATTTAAAGAAGAATTAACACGTATTCTTCTGAAACTGTTCCAAAAAATAGAAATGGAAGGAAAACTTCCAAACTCATTTTATGAGGCCACCATTACCTTGATCCCAAAACCAGACAAAGACCCCATCAAAAAGCAGAATTACAGACCAATATCCTTGATCAACAAGAATGCAAAAATTTTCACCAAAATACTAGCCAATAGGATCCAACAGTACATTAAAAGGATTATTCACCACGACCAAGTGGGATTTATCCCTGGGCTGCATGGTTGGTTCAACATCTGCAAATCAATCAATGTGATACAATACATTAACAAAAGAAGAACAAGAACCATATGATCCTCTCAATAGATGCAGAAAAAGCATTTGACAAAGTACAGCATCCTTTCTTGATCAAAACTCTTCAGAGTATAGGGTACATTATAGAGGGTACATACCTCATATCATAAAAGCC
>NW_027832532.1:0-270 GCF_054177405.1 Leptonychotes weddellii
ATCTGGATTTATTATTTAAGTGTTTAACTTTGAAATGCCTGTATTCTCATATTCCTTTTTTAGCATGGAGTGATTGGGAAACTAAAACTGAAACTAAAGAAATATTGAGGTGTTTTAGAAAAGAGTGTGGATGAATACACCATACTGTTTATCAAGTATTATTTGAATATTTTTTGAATGATAGCACCTGATTTTTTTTTTAATTTTTTTATTGTTATGTTAATACCCATACATTACATCATTAGTTTTAGATGTAGTGTTCCATGATTC
>NW_027832533.1:0-270 GCF_054177405.1 Leptonychotes weddellii
CTTGGGGCGCGTGTGTCCTTCCTGCCGGGACGCCCCCCTGCCGCGGGCGGTGGTGAGCCGCTGAGGGATTTAATGTGCAGATGTTCTGACCTTCCTGTTCCCTGAAGGTCGGTTTGCCGGCAGTTTAGGGGGTGCTGCCGGAGACCACCCACACGGAGGAGCGAGTCGGGCGGACCCCACGGGACCCGCGGGCCTGCGGAGGGTGCGGCTCCGGGAAGAAGCACACGGCAGTGGTCATGGTCAGTGCGCGACCCCAGCACCCCACGCTCC
>NW_027832534.1:0-270 GCF_054177405.1 Leptonychotes weddellii
ACTTAATGGACAGTGAACCCTTCCTTGTGCTATCACGGTAAATTTTTTCTACTTTCTTCGCTATGTCACACTGCATTGCAATGAAAAGTTGGCACATCTGTTTCCCCTTCAGCCTGTGACCTCCTTGGGGTTATACTGAGCCTTCTAGCATATGCCTTCATGTCTTCACATAGTAGGAACTCACTGGATGCTTGTGGAAGTAATCCGTTAAAATCATCTCTACACACACGCACACACACACACACCTGGACTGAAGGGGCTTTAAGGTAA
>NW_027832535.1:0-270 GCF_054177405.1 Leptonychotes weddellii
ATCAAAGCTGCTGAGGGCTTTTAGGCAAGACGAAGGAACCATCTTGCCTATCATACAACCAGCCTCTCCGCAACTACCTGAAAAACACTCTCCCCATCACCATTTCAGGCCTTTCTCATCCATTGATATATAGGTTATTTGTGCATTTGTTCATTTGTTCAAAAAATTTACTGGACCTATTTTATGCTGCATCTTTTTTTATTTTTTTTATTATGTTATGTAAATCACCATACATTACATCATTAGTTTTTGATGTAGTGTTCCATGATC
>NW_027832536.1:0-270 GCF_054177405.1 Leptonychotes weddellii
CTGCTGGAGGACGTCGTTAAGTCAACAAATGTCAGGCCTACCCCAGGGACAGGTGCATTAAGGGGTGGGGTGGGGTGGGGTGGGGCCCAGCAACCAGCGCAATTGTGAAGGTCAGGCCAAGGCTGGAGCTCTTCCCTGGGAACCTGGGGGGCCAAGCCAGCAGCCGCCCATCTTCCTCCTCTGCCCCGAGATCACCAGCTCCTCCCAGAGATCAAGTCCCTTAACGGCCCCCAGCCAGGCATTGTGCTGAGAACTCAATCAGCACAGCCC
>NW_027832537.1:0-270 GCF_054177405.1 Leptonychotes weddellii
GACCATTCGGCCCAATTCTCCCTATGACCTTTGTAGCCGATTTGCAGCTGTCATGGAGTCAATTCAGGGGGTTTCCACTGTGACAGTGAAATAAGCCCCCACACGGTCAAGGCCCAGTTTGGTCTGAGGCCGCCTGCCTGTTGTACAGAAGTCTGTTGTCACAGTGTTTCCCCTGGGGGAAGGGGTTAGGTGGGAAAGTAAGATTCAGATCCAGACCCCAACCATGCTAAAGAAGGATTGAAAATAAAATTGCACTTTTTAGGTACAGAA
>NW_027832538.1:0-270 GCF_054177405.1 Leptonychotes weddellii
AGCTTTTTCTGTTTTGGTGAGGATAGTAGTAGATTCGTTTTAGGATTTATAAAAAAGTGATAAAAAAAAAAACACTAGAATCACGATCAGGCAAGGTAGAATTTTGTTATCAGAAGGAAGACAAAGGGAAAGCCACCAAACGCTGCATTTGTGTAGGACAGTGGCGGATCCCATCAGTGGCTGCTACCTCTTAGGGTTCACTGCTGCAGGGCATGCTGCCGCAGACCTCACTGGCAGTTGAGAATTGACATTCAACCAGCAATGGCTGTA
>NW_027832539.1:0-270 GCF_054177405.1 Leptonychotes weddellii
CACTGAGGTTCTCAAATACTAATTGTTAGCAAGGGCTGCTTTGGGATGAAGCATTAAATGATTTCTGGCAAATTCAGGACATTTCAGTGAAGTTTCCTCAAAAAGTTGTAATTTTTAAAATTATCACATTGCCCGATTTCAAGCTATATTACAAAGCTGTGATCACCAAGACAGCATGGTACTGGCACAAAAACAGACACATAGACCAATGGAACAGAATAGAGAACCCAGATATGGACCCTCAACTCTATGGTCAAATAATCTTTGACA
>NW_027832540.1:0-270 GCF_054177405.1 Leptonychotes weddellii
CCACTGGAATTCATTTAGATGTCTTCAGTCAGCATGATGGAGTGGGGTGATCTCTTGTTTAAGCTCTAGTATAGACATCTTAGCAGGTGAGCAAAAATCAGATTGTAGAAATAAGTCAGTATGGGTATAGGAAGAGAGAAGTTTCCAGACAGGAATGAATGATGCCAAAACAAACACAAAAAACCACTTTACCTTAGAAGAATAGGAAGAAAACTAGTATGGCTGAAGCTTATTAACTCAAAGATGTAGTGGTCCTTGGGATGAGGTTTA
>NW_027832541.1:0-270 GCF_054177405.1 Leptonychotes weddellii
AATACCCTCCAGTTCCATCCACGTTGTTGCAAATGGCAAGATCTCATTCCTTTTGATGCTATGGCCAGTCTTTTTAACTTTAGCTGTTCAAATAGATATGCCTCTCATTGAAGTTTTTTTTTTTTAAGATTTTATTTATTTATTTGATCGACAGAGACATAGCGAGAGAGGGAATACAAGCAGGGGGAATGGGAGAGGGAGAAGCAGGCTTCCCGCTGAGCAGGGAGCCCTACGCGGGGCTCAATCCCAGGACCCCGGGATCATGACCTG
>NW_027832542.1:0-2361 GCF_054177405.1 Leptonychotes weddellii
GATGCTTCACCGCTTCTCCTTCCCTCACTCCCAAAGTCTTGTGATTACAGGCAGTCCCAGAGGGAATCCTCCCACAGTCTTCAAAGTCTGGAGTTCTGGAGCAGGCCTCCTTCCTGGGGCAGTCAGGCCCTGGGGCAGCCACATCCCACACCCAGCTCTGGTAGGAATCTGAGAAAGGAGGAGCCTTCAGGCAGACTGGGGGACATTCACTCCAACGTTCCCCAATTGGGATAAGTATCCCTTCAGATAATGCTGTCAAAAGTGGAAATGCTGTTCCCCTGTGGAAAATCTGTCTTCCTCACCTGTCCCTGCCATGGTTTTTGTGTCATATGCAAAAGACACTGTAATATAAAAAAGAAGCCAAAGATGTTCGTCAGGGACTGAGCATTAAGGTGGGCACCCACCTTCCGAAGAGGATGAAGGAGGGGGCCATATGTTGCAGGTAGAGGAAGAAAAAAACAACGATGGGAGAGGAAAAGCACCACTTAGGTTCCTGTCGACTTGACCAGTAACGATAGGCTGTTGCTGTCTTATGGGGACCTTTGGAAGATAGCAAACCTAGGTCCTCATTCTGAGTGGATATAAGCATAAAATGAGAGAAATTGCGGTTTGAGTTTTCCTTTCAGATCATGTATATGTATGAAATACGTTGCATCTGAATGGACTTTGTGTGCCCTGTCAGGGTCAGTATCTTCCTCCACAAAACAAAATCTGAGACTGCTGGATTGAAAAATGTCACTTACTCACTCCCAGAAACTCCTAGAAATCCATCATCTCCAGAGTATACTTTCCATGCCGTCCACAGGGAGGCTCTAAGGATTAAGAGTCATGATGTCAGTCATTGCTGGGCTCAGGTGGTGATACTCTACGGAGTCTCTGATCTGGAAACCTTAGCCTCTTCATCTGTCCCATGGTCTCACGCGTGTAGTGTCTTCCTTCTGCCCTCAGAAGTCTTGATATACATTATCCTATAGTTTGAGGTGGATCAACATCAGAGTGATCCAATAGTTTTATACATTATGAAATGATCCTTAGGGTAAGTCTAGTTACCATCCGTCATCTTACAAAGTGACTGGAATTATATTGACCATATTCCCTATGTGTATATATTCCATCCCCATGGCCTGTTTATTTTATAACTGGAAGTTTGTACCGCTTAATCCCCTCACCTGTATCATCTGCCCCTGACCCCTTCTTCCCCCTCTGGTAACCAACAGCTTGCTTCCTGCATCTATGAGTCTGGTTCTGTTTTGTTTTGTTTTTTAGATTGCAATATAAATGAAATCATACTAGATTTGTCTTTCTCTGACTCATTTCACTTAGCATAATACTCTTAGGTCCACCCAAGTTGTTGCAGATGCAAATAAGATTGCATTCATTGTCATGGCTGAAGAAGATTACTTATATATACATACTACATCTTCTGTATTTATTTATCGACAGACACTTAAGGTTGCATCCGTATCTTGGCCCTTGTAAATAATGCTGCCAGAAACACAAGGATGCTTATATCTCTCCGGATTGGTGTTTTTTGTTTTCTTCAGAAGTGGAATTGCTGGGTCATACAGTATTTCTATATTTAATTTTTTGAGGACCCTCCGTAGTGTTTTCCATAATGGCTGCACCAATGTACATTCCCAGCAACAGTGCGCGAGGGTTCCATTTTCTCCACATCCTCGCCAACACTTGTTATTTTTTGTCTTTTTGGTAATAGCCACTCTGACAGGTAGGAAGTCATATCTCATTGTGGTTTTGATTTGCATTTCCCTGATGATCAGTGATGTTGAAGAGCTTTTCGGAAGCCAGTTGGCCACCTGTGCTTTCTTGGGGAAATAGTCCATTCAAGTCTTCTGCCCATGTTTAAATCAGGTTATTTGTGGTTTTGCCATGAAGATGTATAAGTTCTTTACATATTCTGAATATTAACTCTCATTGGCTGTACCTTTTGCACATGTTTTCTCCCATTCACTGGGTTGCCTTTTCGTTATGTTGTAGGTTTCCTTTGTTGTGCAAAAGCTGTTCAGTTTGCTATTAAGCCTTTTGTTTATTTTAACTTCTGTGGCCCTTGCCTGAGGGGACTGGTCCAAAAAGTATATTGCTAAGACCAATGTCAAAGAGCTTCCTGACTATATTTTCTTCTAGGAGTGTTTGGTTTCAGTCTTACAGTCAAGTTTGTAATTGATTTTGAGTTTATTTTTGTGTATGCCGGAAGACAGTAGTCCAGTTTCATTCTTACGCATGTCCAGTCTTTCCAGCACCCTTTATTGAAGACACTGTCCTTCCCCCCTTGTATGGACTTGCCTCCTTTGTCATCAGTTGATGGACCTTTATATGCATGGCTTCTCCTGGACTCTCTGTTCG
>NW_027832543.1:0-270 GCF_054177405.1 Leptonychotes weddellii
CCCTGTTGCTCATAAAGGCAGAGATGACGTGTGAGAGCAGGACAGAGGAGACTCCTCGCAGCACGCCCTTTTGTGCCCCATGCGGAACTGCCTGCCTCTCAGGCCCCAGGACCAGGCGGGCCTCAGCCAGCAACTTGCCCATCCCCGGTGTGGAGACAAGGCCCACCACAGAAGGACCTGCAGGAAGAGGTCAATGTTGTTACCTTGGGGTTCCCACAGGGCCCTTTTCTCCTCAGATGGATTCTTTGGGCCTCACTAAATCCCCCCTTC
>NW_027832544.1:0-270 GCF_054177405.1 Leptonychotes weddellii
AATGAATCATGGAACACTACATCTAAAACTAATGTTGTAATGTATGGGGATTAACATAACAATAAAAAAATTAAAAAAAAAATAGAAATGTAACAACCAAAAACTATGGGATGCAGCAAAAGCAGTTCTAAGAGGAAAATTCACTGAAGCAATAAACACCTACATTAAAGAAAAAGAAAAGGTCAAATGAAAAACCTAAATTTACAAACCTGAAAAAGAAAACACCAAGCCCAAAGCTAGTAGAAGGAAAGAAATAACAAAGATTAGAGA
>NW_027832545.1:0-270 GCF_054177405.1 Leptonychotes weddellii
AGAGGAGACGAAATCCAGGTCTCCTACTCCTCCGCCATCTTGCTCCGCCCCTCTTTTTTTTTTTTAAAGATTTTATTTATTTATTTGACAGAGAGGGAGTGGGAGAGGAAGAAGCAGGCTTCCCGCTGAGCAGGGAACCCTATGTGGGCCTCAATCCCAGGATCCTGGGATCATGAGCCGAAGGTAGATGCTTAACGACTGAGCCACCCAGGTGCCCCTTTAAATATGTTTCTAAGTTGAGGAAAGGATGCCAGGATAGGAGGAAAGAAA
>NW_027832546.1:0-270 GCF_054177405.1 Leptonychotes weddellii
ACCTTAAAGCTTGTCATTAATTAATTATTTTCAGTCAACTAAAAATATGTTTTCTTTGAGAAGGGGCCCTGTTTGCCCAAATTAGCCAGAACCCCATCAGGTAGGACAGGACAGCGATGAAACATGGTTGAGGCTGATTCTATAGGGGTCAAAAACAACTGAGATTACTGGTAAGGTCTGGATGGGGTCAGTTCAGGACAAGGTCCTTAATAAGACTGTGGTCAGAGGGTGGGTGATGGGGGTCCATTTGACCGGCAAGGTGAGTATGGA
>NW_027832547.1:0-270 GCF_054177405.1 Leptonychotes weddellii
AAAATTTGGTGAAAAGTAGTACCTCTAAAGCACATTTCTGTACAAGAAAGACCTACTTTGAACTCTGGTCTAGATATTTACGTATCAAAGTATGAAAATGATCTAGCAACAATTAGACAATTTGTACATGAGTAGGTGATAACATGCGGTGTGAAATGAGGGACAGAGAGAAGTTAACAGTACCTGATGTACTGAAGCCGCTATGTGTCCCGGTGATGGATTTGATGGTGTTTATGGAAAATCTGCTGGGTGGATCAAGACATCTATATA
>NW_027832548.1:0-270 GCF_054177405.1 Leptonychotes weddellii
TGATCCCTATCCAGCTGAATTCCTGAGAGGAGACGAAATCCAGGTCTCCTACTCCTCCGCCATCTTGCTCTGCCCCCAAGGTGACTTGATCTTAATGAGACAAAACTTCAGTTGTAATCTCATAAATAACAGAAAACCTTCAGTGGTCCCCCCACCCTAAGCTGATCAAGCATGATTTGCACAGGTCCATTCCATGCCTCCAGCCTTATCAGCCACATCCCTCCTCCATGTACCCATCCTTTAGTGAAAATGGATGCTAGGGCTCTCTAA
>NW_027832549.1:0-270 GCF_054177405.1 Leptonychotes weddellii
ATGAGAGACAGAGAGCATGAGAGGGAGGAGGGTCAGAGGGAGAAGCAGACTCCCTGCCGAGCAGGGAGCCTGATGCGGGACTCGATCCCGGGACTCCAGGATCATGACCTGAGCCGAAGGCAGTCGCTTAACCAACTGAGCCACCCAGGCGCCCCTTAACTAAACATTTTTAAGCACAGCAGACAAACTAAATTTTTAGGTTTTTTTTTTTTTTTTTTTTAAGTTGGGTTTTGAACTTACGACCCTGAGATCATGACCAGAACTGAGATC
>NW_027832550.1:0-270 GCF_054177405.1 Leptonychotes weddellii
ACTTCATCTAGAACTAATGATGTAATGTATGGGGATTAACATAAGAATAAAAAAAAAATCAACTGTTCCTTAAAAAAAAAAAAAAAAAGAAGTATTGCAGCTTTCAGCAATTATGAAGTGGTGGGAAAAAGGGTATCTGAAATGAGATGGATAAATTGTATCCCAAGATGTGAGTAAGTGTCTCATAATACATGTAGCAAACTGAGGTACTTAGCAGAGTTTGGAGGTCTGTGTGCCTGTGCCTGCCTTTTGTGTTTTCTGTATCAGCCC
>NW_027832551.1:0-270 GCF_054177405.1 Leptonychotes weddellii
AGCGCTTCAGCCGTTCCGTGGCACCCCCGTGGCCTGGCCCGGCTCCGTCGTGGAGGCAGCACAGCCTGAACCTCCCACGGGTCTGAGTCCCGGGTCGTGCACTCCAGAAGGAGGAGCCGTGGGTGCTCAGGGGACATCTGTGGCTCCCACACAGGACGGGGCCGTGGGTGTCGGTCGCGCTGAGGGAGCTCTTGGGGAAACATCTCCTACAAGGACCATTCAGAACAGCAGCTGATGAAGCCTGGGGCGGGAGGGCGCTGAGGTCCGCTC
>NW_027832552.1:0-270 GCF_054177405.1 Leptonychotes weddellii
AGTAAAAGTAGGCTTGTCGTAGGAAAGAAATGATGTCATTAGCCCTCGGAAAGCCCTCTAAGAGAGTTCTATTTTTTTTAAGTTTTATTTATTTAAGGAATCTCTACACCCAACGTGGGGCTTGAACTCATGACCCCGAGATCCAGAGTCGCACGCTCTTCTGACAGAGCCAGCCAGGTACCCCCAGAGTTTTTTTTTTTCACTAGTACTAAAATTAGATAAACATTCCACACAGAATGAGAGTTCTAAACAGCCCCTTAAATTACCTAC
>NW_027832553.1:0-2361 GCF_054177405.1 Leptonychotes weddellii
CAGGTGAGTGAAAATTCATAAAACGAATCCTACCAATGTTTGGTGAGGGTATGGGCAGACAGAAATCTTTGGTCACGTCTATAGGCCTATAAGTCAGTACAGGCTCTCGAGAGCAACCTGAAATGAGGTATACAGTTCTTCCAAGACTCCGCACTTTCGATCCTTGTTAAATAAGCCACAGAAATTCGTGTGCAGGTGTTCAAAGAGAAATGTACAAGGGCAGTGTCCTTTGCGGAAGCAGGAGTCAGGGGCAACCTTGGCCACCATCTTCAGGAGAACGGATTAGTGATGTGGAGTGGACGCAAACTATGGAACACCAGGGCAATACTCAGAATCAACACATAGCTTTTAAAAACATAGTGTTCAAAGAATAAGGAACAAAAATGAGATTGATAGCATAATACCATTTATATACACTAAAACCACAAATGCATAAAAATGATATTAGATCGTTCCCAAGGATCCATTCATATTTAAGTGGGATGGGAATGGGGATTAAAGATAAAGGAGAACAAAAACAAAATCAAAACCACGAAGTGGCCTTGTATCCATCGATGATCCCTGGTCACTGTGAAATAAAGAACGCCATAAACTCAGCTCCCTGCTCCCGAGGACTGGAAGAAGAGAAATGCGTGAAGGACACAAGCAGGTGGTTCACAGAGTAAGCACAAATGTCTCATAAAGATATGAAAATGCAGTAATCTTACAGATAATAAAGGGAAAGCAAGTTATAGCAACAATGAGATCACATTTTGTCATCTATCAAATTAACGATTTTTAAAAATTATAATACACCTTTGCTGGGGGGAATGTAAACACGGTGGGTGGAAATCTACATTGACTGAGCCTTTGGGGGGAGTGATTAGGCATTGTCAAAATGTAAATTGCTTAGAGCCAGCAAGTGTGCTTATAGGAACTTGTCTTGCAGAAATACCCAAAGTGCAATGGTGCATTTACAAGGATGTCCCTGCTGCAATGTCTGTAGCAGGGAAGCTAGCGGGAGCCACGTGCGTGTTTGACAGGAGGAGACAAGTTTAGTACATTACGTTGGTCGTGCTGTGACCCCCAGTGACGATGGCAAACACTGAGGTGGCTCTGCACTTTCTTACAGGGAACGATGAGCATAACATACTTTTTTTTTTTTTTAAAGATTTTATTTATTTGACAGAGAGACACAGCGAGAGAGGGAACACAAGCAGGGGGAGTGGGAGAGGGGGAAGCAGGCTTCCCGCTGAGCAGGGAGCCCGATGCGGGGCTCGATCCCAGGACCCTGGGATCATGACCTGAGCCGAAGGCAGACGCTTAACGACTGAGCCACCCAGGCGCCCCGAGCATAACATACTATTAAGGAAAAAATTATGATCTTGGTTTTGTTGAAAGATTACACACACACACACTCAGAAGGTATTAGAATGACCCACTGTCTCAGGTCTCAGTTTTTGCATTGAAAGCCAAGCATTCCTAAGCAGGCTCCAGACCCTCTTGCCGGCAGAACGGGAGGCGAACAGAGAGGGCGCCACCAACCCCAGCACCCAACCCCTCCCTGGGGGTGTAAAAGAGGACAGAAGGGCAGGGAAAAGAAGCCTGTGGTGGTGGGCTGGGCTTCCTCCCTCCTCAGGCTTTGAGAGGGGCTCAGAAAGCTTCATTCCCAGAAATTTGGAAAGATCCGAGGGTTGGAGTCTGACGGTGCCCAAGGAACTGGAAGTGGGAAGGTGACACCCTGGGCAGTCGCTGCTGTCCTGGTGACAGCTGCACAGGGAGGGGGCTGCCTATGATCCAAGAGTGAAGCAAGCCTTCCAATCTCCAGGGGCAGAAGACGTGGGGGTAGGGAGCCAGGCCAGGGCCAGCTTGACAGGAGGGGCTGCCCAATGATGATGGGGTGATGGGGACTGTGGGGAGAAAGGCATTCTGGGTGCAGGGAAGCTCCTGATGCCAGAGGTTGTGGCTGAAGTTGGGGTGAGGGGCCAGCTTTGGTTGAAAGTTCCCAGAGGGGTCTCAGGAGCACTCCTAAATTGCCCCAAAGAGAAAGCCTCAACATGGGTCCTGCCAGTCCACAGAGTGCCTTCCACTCCTTCTGCTCTCCTTCCTTTCTGAGCTCCACCTCAGGGGAGATATATATATATATTTTAAGATTATTTATTTATTTATTTGAGAGAGAGAATGAGAGAGAGAGAGCACATGAGAGTGGGGAGGGTCAGAGGGAGAAGCAGACTCCCCACCGAGCAGGGAGCCCGATGCGGGACTCGATCCCGGGACTCCAGGATCATGACCTGAGCCGAAGGCAGTCGCTTAACCAACTGAGCCACCCAGGCGCCCAGGGGAGATATATTTTATTCCCATGTATGTGTGTTATATTTAAAA
>NW_027832554.1:0-270 GCF_054177405.1 Leptonychotes weddellii
AAAAAAAAAAGATAAACATAAAAACAAACAAACAAACAGAATATGAACAAATATGATCAGGCTGGTGCATAGACTAGTGCCACACACTAGATTTTGTGTGTATTTTGGTCTGTTAGAACAAAGTGCCTCCCAAAATTTTAAAGAAAGAAAAACATATATGTACAAAATTAAGGGTAAATACGATGAAGGGATGGAATATGATTATAAAGATGAAAATTATAAAAGATTTTATAAAAGGAATTGATAAGAAGTTGCTTAAAAAAAGAAAGA
>NW_027832555.1:0-270 GCF_054177405.1 Leptonychotes weddellii
AATGTATTGTTGGATCCTATCAGCTAGGATTTTGTTGAGGATTTTGGAATCCATATTCATCAGGGATATCGGTCTGAAATTCTCCTTTTTGATGGGGTCTCTGCCTGGTTTGGGGATTAAGGTAATGCTGGCCTCACAGAATGAGTCTGGAAGCTTTCTGTCTGTTTCTATTTTTTGGAACAACTTCAGGAGACTAGGTATTATTTCTTCTTTGAATATTTGGTAGAATTCCCAGGGAATCCATCAGGCCCTGGACTCTTGTGTTTTGGG
>NW_027832556.1:0-270 GCF_054177405.1 Leptonychotes weddellii
CCAGTGAGAACCTTTAGAAGGGCTGGAGAGAAAATGTGATGCAGAAGTATTTGGACTTTATTTATATTCTGAGATGACCAGTTTGGATGTTATTCAAGAAATTATGGAGTGGGAGGAATAATATCAGTTTATATTATTTATATGTTTTTCAGTATAGTATATGGCTATGAAAAGCTGTATTGGGTAGTAGATAAGATCATGGACTCTGAAGTCAGATTGTGTGGGTACACACCCAGCTCTACTTTTTTTTAATTTTTTTATTAACATGTA
>NW_027832557.1:0-270 GCF_054177405.1 Leptonychotes weddellii
GCGGCTGCCTTCAGCTCGGGTCATGATCCCAGGGTCCTGGGATCGAGCCCCACATCGGGCTCCCTGCTCCGCAGGAAGCCTCCTTCTCCCTCTCCCACTCCCCCTGCTTGTGTTCCTGCTCTCGCTGTCTCTGTCTCTGTCAAATAAATAAATAAATAATAATAAAGATTTTATTTGTTTATTTGTCAGAGAGAGAGAGTGCAATGTATTTTGCATTCTTTTTATCATACTAAGACTTCAAAATAATCCAGTGTGTATGTGACACAGCAC
>NW_027832558.1:0-270 GCF_054177405.1 Leptonychotes weddellii
GGCGGACACTCAACTGAGTGTGCTGCCCAGGCGCCCCTCAGCTATGTGTTTTAATGTTTGTTACTAAGATATTTAGCTTGTAGTAGCTTAGAGAATGATAATCTTCTGGAAGAAGAACATGTTTGGTAATAAATTATCAGCTTAACCAAAAGTAGAACTTATAAAGGAAAAAAATCAATTTTGTCATTTTTTTTTTTTTTAAAGATTTTATTTATTTATTTGAGAGAGAGAGAGAATGAGAGACAGAGAGCACGAGAGGGAGGAGGGTCA
>NW_027832559.1:0-270 GCF_054177405.1 Leptonychotes weddellii
CCCCCCCCCCCCCCCCCCCCCCCCCCCCCCCCCCCCCCCCCCCCCCCCCCCCCCCCCCCCCCCCCCCCCCACCCCCCCCAGCGGGTTGGTCCTGCTCTGATTGGCTAGGACTGGCTGCAATTAAACCCCATAATTGATTCCCTGGGATGACGAGGATCATTTCAATGCGGAGAATTAAGGTTTTCTTCCAAGATGGAAATAAAGATTAATTTGCAATTTCCTTCCTCACTGCACAGAGGAGAACAGCCCCTGCTGGGAAGAAATCTCAGC
>NW_027832560.1:0-270 GCF_054177405.1 Leptonychotes weddellii
GCCCTGCTCACCAGCAACCCCTTCCCCTTCTGGGGGATGGAGCAGGGGTGTGGCTGGGAGGCAGGGGGACACTGCACCTAGGGTGGGACTCCAGGAAGGAGGCAAAGTGACATGGTGTGCCCATACCTGGTGTGACGACCGAGGACCCGTGGTGTCCCACTGTCACCTACAGGCCCAGTGGAGACAAGTTAGAGGCCCCGTGGCCGCAGGGCCTCCACCCCACTCCAGTTGCCGGGCCCAGGTGGAAAGAAGCCCCCTGAGGCTCCCACA
>NW_027832561.1:0-270 GCF_054177405.1 Leptonychotes weddellii
GCCTGGGTGGCTCAGTCGTTAAGCGTCTGCCTTCGGCTCAGGTCATGATCCCAGGGTCCTGGGATCGAGCTCCGCATCGGGCTCCCTGCTCGGCGGGAGGCCTGCTTCTCCCTCTCCCACTCCCCCCTGCTGTGTTCCCTCTCTCACTGTGTCTCTCGCTGTCAAATAAATAAATAAAATCTTTAAAAAAAAAAAAAAGGATTCTTAAGCATACATTTAAAATGCTTTTACTATATTATGTCATCAAATTCACTGACTTGAATTATTAAA
>NW_027832562.1:0-270 GCF_054177405.1 Leptonychotes weddellii
ACTATTCTGTATATTTGCAATACTGAATACCAGCCCATTTTTATTTATTTTATTTTATTTTATTTTATTTTAAGATTTTATTTATTTATTTGAGAGAGAGAGACTGAGAGAGAGAGCACATGAGAGGGAGGAGGGTTGGGAGGGTCAGAGGGAGAAGCAGACTCCCTGCCGAGCAGGGAGCCCGATGCGGGACTCGATCTCGGGACTCCAGGATCATGACCTGAGCCGAAGGCAGTCGCTTAACCGACTGAGCCACCCAGGCGCCCAATA
>NW_027832563.1:0-270 GCF_054177405.1 Leptonychotes weddellii
ATGTGTATTATATACTGTATCCTTACACTTCAGTAAGCTAGAGAAGAGAAAATTAAGAAAATCATAAGGAATCATACATTGACAGTACTGTACTGAATCAACTCTGCATAGGGGCAGGCCTGCCCAGTTCAAACCTGTCTTGTCCAAGGGTCAACTGCAATTCAAATGTCTTTTATTTATTTATTTATTTATTTATTTATTTATTTACTTATTTACTTATTTATTTTTTATTCTTATGTTAATCCCCATATATTACATCATTAGTTTTAG
>NW_027832564.1:0-2361 GCF_054177405.1 Leptonychotes weddellii
ACCCAGCAATTGCACTCCTGGGTATTTACCCTAAAGACACAGATGTAGTGAAAAGAAGGGCCATATGCACCCCAATGTTCATAGCAGCAATGTCCACAATAGCCAAACTGTGGAAAGAGCCGAGATGCCCTTCAACAGATGAATGGATAAAGAAGATGTGGTCCATATATACACTGGAATATTACTCAGCCATCAGAAAGGATGAATACCCAACTTTTACATCAACATGGATGGGACTGGAGGACATTATGCTAAGTGAAATAAGTCAAGCAGAGAAAGTCAATTATCATATGGTTTCACATATTTGCGGAACATGAGGAATAGCAAGGAGGACATTAGGAGAAGGAAGGGAAAAATTAAGGGGGAGAAATCGGAGGGAGAGATGAACCATGAGAGACTATGGACTCTGAGAAGCAAACTGAGGGTTTTAGAGGGGAGGGGGGAGGAGGGATGGGTTAGCCCGGTGATAGGTATTAAGGAGGGCACGTACTGCATGGAGCCCTGGGTGTTATACGAAAACAATGGATCGTGGATCACCACATCAAAAACTAATGATGTATTGTATGGTGACTAACATAACATAATAAAATTTAAAAAATTTAAAAAAAAGAAATCCTAAGGGGAAGAATGGAGAGAACAGAAACTAACATTGCTGTTGAAATTTGACCCTGTATCAAATATCCTCAGTATAGGTTACAATGACCTACGTGATGAGTCTTTTATGGACTAATAAAGCCCTGTCCTAGGACTTTTTCCACCTGCCCACTCCATGCTCGACACACAGGCTTTCTTGAAGGCCCCAAATGGAGCAAGCACATTCTAGCATTAGGGTTCTGCACTAAGGAAGAGGAAGTTAGTCCCCCAAATTGTCACATGGCTCATTCCCTTGCTTTTTCTGAGTCTTTGTTCAAAGGTGAGGTCTGATGCCTTTACTTAAAACTGCAATCACCTCATGGCCATCCCACCTCACAGCACTCCCCTTGTTGTCTATAGTCCTTATTTTCATACATATAAATATAATGCACCTATTTGATACGTCATTTATTTTTTTCTACCATCTTGTATATCAACTCCACATAGGCAGGAATCTGTCCAGTCCACTTATTGATGTGTGCCCAGTGTTTAGAAGAGTACCTGACATAGAATAGGCAGCTAGTAAATGTTTGTTGAATGAATAAACCAGTACAGGTTATTTACTACATATCCCTGTTGGTCATTTTTGGATCCCATGGACCCTCATGATGTTCTACCAGTCTATGTTTGCATTTCTGCACAGCACATGTATCTCCACCATGCTTGCACCACTCACATCAGTTCCAAGTTAGACTTTGTTGGATTTCCAACTAGGATAAGAATGGCTTCTTTCAGTGAATGGAGACTCCAAGAATATTTTTTTTAAAGGGACCTATTTTTTTAAAGGTACCCTTGGGAACCTTCTTCCTTCCTTGATGCTTTGTAGGCTGTTAAGAAATCCCCTGTGTTGCCTTATCATTCAAGTCTTACATTATATTTAGGATACTTTGAAATTTTAATTAGGAACTCTCTTTGAATTTAGTCCATGGTAATTAATAGCTGTGATTAGAAACTGTTTTCCATTTTCATCATATGTTCTTTAAATCAAACTGAACATATTGGCAGACTTTTGGCAGAAACAAAGGAAGTGATATTTAGAGTGATTTGCAGCTACCCCAAGTAATTTCCATCTTTTCTCTAGTGTCTTCTCCAGAGTGGAAGCACCATTTAACTTGTCATCCCAGAACCTATTCAGTGCCAACACATGAATACTCTGGCCCAGTCAGAATTATGGTTGTTTCTGTATGCACAGACAGGGGAGTAAAAAGATGAGAAATTTTGAGTAATACCCACTAAATTTTTCTGTGTAGGCTTTCACTGATATCCTGCCATGTATTTACTCTTGGCATGTACTAAGCCAGAGGACCATGCTCTTACTTGGGACATAAATATCAGTACTTATATAAGCCTATGAGAAAAATCAGACATCTTGGTGATTGTAAGCAAGCATTTGATGTGCTAAACTTCCTTTCATATAATCTGTATGGAAATTCAGTGAAGTCAGAAAGCTGATAATCAATGACCAGGTAAATCCTGAGTACCCATTGTGTCCCTGACAAAGTAGTAAGGAATGTGGAGTAATAAAACATGTCCCTTCATTGACACCACTAGACAAGCAAAATGTGACAAATAACAAGGGAACAAAAAAAATGTAGGGATCCGAAGGGGTACGTGCACCCCAATGTTTACAGCAGCAATGTCCACAATAGCCAAACTGTGGAAAGAGCCAAGATGTCCATCAACAGATGAATGGATAAAGAAGATGTGGTATATATATACAATGGAATA
>NW_027832565.1:0-270 GCF_054177405.1 Leptonychotes weddellii
AACCACTGATCTGCTTTGTTGCTGTAGGTTGAATTTGTCTTTATTTTAGAGTTTCATATAAAATGGATTTGTTTTTTTTTTTTTTAAAGATTTTATTTATTTATTTGACAGAGAGAGAGATAGCGAGAGCAGGAACACAAGCAGGGGGAGTGGGAGAGGGAGAAGCAGGCTTCCCGCCGAGCAGGGAGCCCGATGTGGGACTCGATCCCAGGACCCTGGGATCATGACCTGAGCCGAAGGCAGACGCTTAACGACTGAGCCACCCAGGCG
>NW_027832566.1:0-270 GCF_054177405.1 Leptonychotes weddellii
AGGAGGGTAAGCAGCCTGTTTTTATTCTCGTGGGCCCTAATTTCTCTTTTAATCATTACTTTCCATTCTGGTTTTCTCTCATCACCAGTTTTACCACATGCTTTTATTATTTTTTTAAGATTTTATTTTTTTATCTAATCTCTACTCCCAATGTGGGGCTCAAAGTCATGATCCCGAGATCAAGAGTTGCATGCTCTTCACTGTGAAGTGTGCAAGACTGTTGAATCACAGTTCTGTACCTCTGAAACAAATAATACATTATATGTTTAA
>NW_027832567.1:0-270 GCF_054177405.1 Leptonychotes weddellii
CTCATCTCTTCTTTGGGTGTCAACATTATTACAGTCCAGTGCTAAAATTCCTTTTAGTTTCTTCAAATCTAAAAAAAAAAAAATCTATGTGTTCCAAAAATGAAAAATCACAGATTGTTTCTCTCTTACTGTTTTGCCCTCTTGAACTCAAGTCTGCTGACACGTTTCTAAGATCAAACCACGAAGCACCAACCACTGCACCGGGAGGTGAGGGTATTCGTTCCTCTTTATTTCTTTCTGTGAGTGGGATTCGTGCTTTCCTGTTGCCTC
>NW_027832568.1:0-270 GCF_054177405.1 Leptonychotes weddellii
AGTCAGGTACTCCAGGAATGGAAAACCACCCCCACAAAAATGGTAAAGCAGGGAGTGCTCTTCATGGAGGACATCCATGGCCACTGCAGACCCAGGATAGGCAGGAGCAGTACTCCCAATGGGAGACACAGGCTGTGCGAAGCCAGAGCAGGTGGACAACGGTCAACCACATTCTGCCCCATCTTCTTTTTTTTTTTTTTATTCTTATGTTAATCCCCATACATTACATCATTAGTTCTAGATGAAGTGTTCCATGATTCATTTTTTGTG
>NW_027832569.1:0-270 GCF_054177405.1 Leptonychotes weddellii
GCTTCTATATGTATATTTTCTTGTATTGAAGTAATATAAAATTCAAAACACTCTAATTAATTCATTTTATGCAAACATCATTGATTTTTCAGAGTTATTTAACTCTGCTATTTTGGCCTTGCTGTTTGTGAGGCTTAATTCAAAGTTTAAACCCATGTAGAACAGTTATATTTTCTCTAGGCTTAGGCAAAATCTCTAATGACCATTCTGAATAAATTCAACATTGATCAGATTGAGATCAGATAAGACCAGACTGAGACCAGACAAGAC
>NW_027832570.1:0-270 GCF_054177405.1 Leptonychotes weddellii
AAATAAAATAAAATAAAGAACTGTATCTCACTCTTGTAGCTGGCACTGGAGTGTAAGCACACCACGACGACCGAAGTCCTCAGTAGGGCTGATTGCTGTGCCCCAGTGCCAGGTGGTGGGGGGGGGTGGGGATGGGGCAGGAGGGTGAGGAGGCAGGCAGTCCTGGCGGCAGGGGGGACAGTGCTGGGGAGGGGCCGGGGGCTCAGTGAGCACACAGCAAACACGAGGAAGCGTGCACATCCCAAGTGCAACTCCACTAACAAGTCAACC
>NW_027832571.1:0-270 GCF_054177405.1 Leptonychotes weddellii
AAACAATGAATCATGGAACACTACATCAAAAACTAATGATGTAATGTATGGTGATTAACATAACATAATAAAATAAAATAAACAAAACAAAACAAAAAAAACTCTAGTCTCAACAGCTTCCAAGCTCCCCCTTGCTCATTCTCCCCCAGCCACACTGTCCTTTCTGTTATTCCTTGGATATACCAGGCGTGCTCCCAGTTCAGAGTCTCTCCATAAACTGTTCCCTCTGTCTGGAATGCTCTTTGCCAGAGCCACACATCTAGCTCCTTC
>NW_027832572.1:0-270 GCF_054177405.1 Leptonychotes weddellii
GGGGGGATGGTTTAGCCCGGTGATGGGTATTAAGGAGGGCACATACTATATGGAGCACTGGGTGTTATACTAAAACAATGAATCATGGATCACAACATCAAAAACTAGTGATGTATTGTATGGTGACTAACATAACATAATAAAATAAAATTTAAAAAAATGAGAACCTCAGTTCCTGATGACATTGAAATTATCACTCATATTACATATGTAAGTACATATTTGTGTCTGTGTATGTGCATGTTCCTGTATATCTAAATCTTTATATGA
>NW_027832573.1:0-270 GCF_054177405.1 Leptonychotes weddellii
CTGGCAGGCTCTGCCTTTCATCTAGAAAGCAGGCCAGCCTCCATGAGTGGGGAAAGGAGGGTAGGCCAAGAGGCCGAGGTGCCAGGCCGAGGTGTGCCGGCTCCACGGGGGGATTCTGCCGAACGCCACATGCTGATACCTTGCCAGCAGCGGCCCGCGGGGCCCCCTCAGACTCTCGCCTGCCCTCGCCTCTGACACCCTCTTCTATGGCCTCACTGCCTCTCTAGCCCTGTGGCTGTGTCTTCGTTTTGCTTTCTGTTGGATTTTTTC
>NW_027832574.1:0-270 GCF_054177405.1 Leptonychotes weddellii
AATAATCTTTTTGTTAAAATAAAAATGTGTACAACACTCAAACCAGTTGTGTAGTTGACCTACATACACAACCAAAGTCAGAGGTTTCATGCTTGGCCAGAAATGTTGGTCTGCTGACCCCAAGAGGAAAAATTGCTGACTCAAACAAAAATACCCCCAAAAAACCACAACTGGGTGACCTACAAAGAAAAAAGAGAGAAAGAGAGGAGCATCTGGCCTGTCTTAACTTTTAAAATGATCATCATGGGGGGCGCCTGGGTGGCTCAGTCG
>NW_027832575.1:0-2361 GCF_054177405.1 Leptonychotes weddellii
GACTCGATTATTTGTTTTTTGGGTGTTGAGTTTGAGAAGTTCTTTATAGATCTTGGATACCAGCCCTTTATCTGTAGTATCATTTGCAAATATCTTCTCCCATTCTGTGGGTTGTCTCTTTGTTTTGTTGACTGTTTTCCTTTGCTGTACAAAAGCTTTTTATCTTGATGAAGTCCCAGAAGTTCATTTTTGCTTTTGTTTCACTAGCCTTTGGAGATGTATCTTGAAAGAAGTTGCTGTGGCCAATGTCAAAGATGTTACAGCCTATGTTCTCCTCTAGGATTTTGATGGATTCCTGTCTCACATTGAGGTCTTTCATCCATTTTGAGTTTATCTTTGTGTATGGTTTTAGAGAATGGTCGAGTTTCATTCTTCTGTATATAGCTGTCCAGTTTTCCCAGCACCATTTATTGAAGAGACTGTTTTTTTTCCATTGCATATTTTTTCCTGCCTTGTCGAAGATTATTTGACGATAGAGTTGAGGGTCCATATCTGGGCTCTCTATTCTGTTCCATTGGTCTATATTTACTTTTTTTTTTTTTTTTCCTGATTTGGATCTTCCTTCTTTTTTTTCTTGGTTAGTCTAGCTAAAGGTTTGCCAATTTTGTTTACCTTTTCAAAGAACCAAGTCAGCTTTGTTCATTTTTTCCATTGTTTTCCTGTATTCTATTTTATTTATTTCTGCTCTAATCTCTATTATTTCCTTCTTTCTGCTAACTTTGGGCTTAGTTTGTCCTTGTTTTCCTAGTTCCTTTAGATGTAAAGTTAGTTTGAGAGCTTTCTATTTTTTTTTTTAATGTATGCATTCATAGCTATAAACTCAGAACTGCTTTTCCTGCATCCCATAAGTATGATATGTTGTATTTCCATTTTGGTTTATCTCAAGATACTCTTTTATTTCTCTCTTAATTTCTTTGATCCATTGGCTATTTAGGAATGTGGTGTTTAATTTCCAGATATTCATGAATTTTCCAGTTTTCCTGCTGTTACTGATTTCTAGTTGTTGACCACTGTGGTCAGAAAAATTCCTTGGTATGATTTGAATTTTTTTAGATATGTTAAGACTGGTTTTGGTGCCTAACATAGGATCTATCCTAGAAAATGTTCCATGTGTGCTTGGTAAAAATGTGCGTTCTGCTGTTGTTGGATGGAATGTTCTTTATAGGTCTGTTATATCCATTTGTTCTATAGTGATGTTCAACTATTTTATTTGCTTACTGGTTCTCTGTCTGGATAATCTACACATTGTTGAGTTGTAGTATTAAAGTCCCCAACTATGACTGTATTGCTGCATATTTTCTCTTTTAGTTCTGTTTGCATTTAGGTGCTCCAATATTTATGGGTGCATAAATATATATAAATGTTATTATTTTTGATAAATTAATCCCCCTATCATTATATAATTATATAATGACCTTATTTTTATAAATTTTATTTTGTCTGACATAGGTATAGCTACCCCTGCTTTCATTTGGTGACCATTTCCTTGGAATGTCTGTTTCTATCCCTTCACTCTCAATCTATGTGTGTCTTTAAAGCTAAACTGAGTCCCTTGTAGTCAGCATATCATTGGATCCTGTTACTCTATCTATTCAACCATCTGTGCCCTTGGAAAATGTAATCCATTTACATTGTTTTAGAGAAGGGAGAGGGGCTGAGGGAGAGTGAGAGAGAGAATCCCAAGGAGGCTCTACATCCACCATGAGCCTCATGCAGGACTCAGTCTCATGACCCTGATATCATGACCTCAGCCAAAATCAAGAGTTGGATGATGAAATGACTGAGCCACCCAGGTGCCTCTGTAATCCGTTTAGATTTAAAGTAATTATTGATAGGTAAGGATTTTTATTCTTGCCATTTTCCTAATTGTTTTGTAGATCCATGTTTCTTTATTATCTTGCTGTCTTCTTTTGTAATTTGATGACTTTTATAATAGTTTGCTCTGGCTTCTTAATCATAACTTTTTAACCACTACAAGTTTTTTCCTTGTGGTTACCAAAGGCTTCAAAAAATGTTTATATTTTTAACACCCTATTTTACTTTAATAATGTTAACCTCTGTAGCATTCCTTAACTTTATATTTACTCCCCCCCTTTTATATTTCAGGTTATTTATGTTACAATTTATATATATTTATAAGGTGTATCTAATTACAAATTATTGTTATTTTTAATACATTGGGATTTTTTTTAACTTTTAAACTAGAATTGTAAGTTATGGACCATCATTACAATATTAGTTAATCTGACTTTAACTATCTATTTACAATTACCAGGGAGTTTTACACCCACATTCATGTGTTTTTACAATGGTAATTAGCACCCATTTATTTCCATTTCAGGAACTCTCTTTAGCATTTCT
>NW_027832576.1:0-270 GCF_054177405.1 Leptonychotes weddellii
GTAAGCGTATTCGATTCCTGGGGCTGCCGTAACAAAGTACCACAGTAGGGTGACTTTAAGAACAGAGATGTATTGTCTTGTGGTTCTGGGGTCTGAAAGTCTGAAATGGAGGTGTTGACAGGGCTGCTTCCTTCTGAGGGCTGTGAGAGAGAATCTGGTGCGATCCTCCCTCCCAGCCTCTCGTAGCCCAGACAGCGTTCACCCTGTCTTCACATGATCCTCCCTCTCTGAATGTCTATGTCCAAACGCCCCCTTTTTATGCCATTCGTA